>NW_013652154.1:0-7479 GCF_000499385.1 Eimeria necatrix
ACCCCAAACCCCAAACCCCAAACCCTAAACCCCAAACCCCAAACCCTAAACCCCAAACCCCAAACCCCAAGCCCCAGACCCCAAACCCCAAACCCTAAACCCTAAACCCTAAACCCTAAACCCTGCAGACCCGAGGCTGAAGTAGTTGCTCATGAAGAAGGTTTTTTTGAGTTCGCCGCCGTGGCGGTCGGGGCCGAGTTGCTGCAGCTGCTGCGCTGCAGCACTAAAAGCCCTAAACCCTTTTTTTGCTGCTACAGTTATTTTCCAGCAGTCGTGCTGCGCCAACACGGAGGACTCCAGCGTGTTCAGCAGCCGCGTGAAGCTGCAGCAGCGCCCGCAAACCCCAAATTAGGGTTTAGGGTTTAGGGCTAGGGTTTGGGGTTTAGGGTTTGGGGTTTAGGGTTTAGGGTTTGGGGGTTTAGGGTTTGGGGTTTAGGGTTTGCGCGCAGGTCGAGGTCTAGGGTTTAGGGTTTATCGTTTTTAGGGAGTGGGTTTAGGGGCAGGCTTTGGGCTCTGGGCTAGGGTTTGGCAGTTGAGGGGTTTCGAGGTTTAGGGTTTAGGGTTTAGGGTTTAGGGTTTGGAGCAGCCCGGCGGCTGCAGCAGCAGCAGAACTTTCCAGAAAACGGCGCAACACAGACAAAACACCAAACTAATTAATTAATTTAATTAATTAATTTAATTATTTATTTATTTATTTATTTATTTGTTTATTTATTTATTTATTTATTTATTTATTTATTTACTTTTTTCTGCGGAGAGGGTTTTTGCGGGGAAAACTCGCGCGGGTCCAGCCGTAAGAATTGGCCCAGTCGTTTCCCGTGCCGGAGGGCACAATGCCAGCAGCAAGGAAGTTCAAATTAATTTTTTTTTTATTTTTATTTTTATTTTTATTTTTATTTTTATTTTTATTTTTATTTTCTTTTTCTGAACTTTCTGTCATTTCGAAACTCCGCAAAGCCTCCAGCATTCCGTTGAAGGCTCCGTCGCCTCCGACGGCAATAACTCGCACGCGGTCCGCGAGCGGGACTGCTGCTGCTCCTGCTGCTGCTGCTGCTGCAGCAGCAGCAGCAGCAGCAGCAGCAGCAGCAGCAGCAGCAGCGGCCTCCTCGGCGCCCGCAGCAGCAGCAGCAGCGCCCGCGCCGCCGGCCGCAGCAGCAGCCCGCGCCTTCTGCAGCTTTGCTGCTGCCTTTGCTGCTGCTGCTGCTGCTTCTGCTGCTTCCCGCTGCTGGCGGCCGAGGTGCAGCAGCTCGCGAGTTGCTGCTGCTGCTGCAATGCAGCGCAGCGCCAAAGACATGGAAGCTGCGTCTTGCTGCGAAAAGACCATCACGCTGCTGCAGCCAATTGCTGCTGCTGCTAATGGCAATCTTTTCAAAAACTTCTCCCCAAGTCGATCCCCAGAAGTGGGATTTGCAATGAAGAAATAAAGACTTGTGTCCGCCCCACAGACCCACTTTGCTGCTGCTGCTTCTGCTTCCGCCACGCTCCGCGGCGGGCTCCGCACTGCTGCTGCTGCTGCTGCTGCTGCTGCTGCTGCTGCTCGCGACCGCGCCCGCCCCGCAGCTGCACCCGGAGCTGCAGCAGCGCCTGCAGCAGCAGGCGCTGCAGCGGCTGCTGCAGCAGCAGGCGCTGCTGCAGCTGCTGCAGCGGGCGCTTCAGCTGCTGCTGCAGCGGGAGCTCCGCCCGCAGCAGCAGCGCCGGCAGCAGCAGCTGCTGCAGCAGCCGCTTCTGGGGCCGCTTCGCGGAGCGCGGCGGCAGAAGCAGCCGCAGGGCCAGCCGCAGCAGCAGCAGCAGGAGCAGCTGCAGCAGCAGCAGCAGCAGCAGCAGCAGCAGCGGGATCCGCAGGCCGCGCTGCAGCAAAAGAGACGCCGCCGGGGGCCCCGAAAAACGGCAAAGAGACAAAAGGAGACAAACTCAAATAAAGAAAGATTAGAAGGAAAGAAAAGGGAGAAAAGGGGGGCCCCCGAGGCCCCACGAGGGAGCCACGCTGCTGCTGCGGTGCCCCCATGGTCGCAACTGCTGCATTAGAGGCCCTGCGCGACCTTTTGGCCGTTTTGGACCTTCAAATTCGAATTATAAATCAAAATAAAACAATAAAAGTGGAAAAATGCGGAAAAACGACGGAGAAAAAGCCCCAAACGCGACAGGAGGACCCCCGGAGCCCCCGAGCGATGCTGCTGCTGCGGCACCTCGAGCGGTCGAGCCCAGGACCTTTTGCTGCAGATCTGGGTCCAATAGAAAGACAAATTCAATTTATTTTCCAAATAAAACAGTTTTAAACTTTTATTTATTTTATTCGGCGCAAAACGCGGCGGCAGCCGCCGCGCCGCCGCGCTGAGGTGTACGTACACCCCAGGAGCGGGAACGAGCCACGCACAGTTAGCTGCTGCTGCTGCTGCTGCTGCTGCTGCAACAAATTTCTTCTTTTTGCATTTATTAATATTAATATTTGATTTATTTTCCTTTTTATTTCAAATTAAATTCAGAAAACAAAGAAAAACCCGTTTGCAGCAGCAGCAGCCACTGTGCTGCAGCAGGACTCTTCGAAAAAGACTTTCTTTTCACTAAACTGCAAACAAAAGAACTTCTTAATGCCATTTGAATTTTATTTCCTTTTCGGGGATTTAAAACTACCAAAGCTGCAGCTAATGGCTTCGACGGCGCGCGCCTACAAGCAGCAGCAGCAGCAGCAGCAGCAGCAGCAGCAGCAGCAGCGGGAGCAGCAGCGGCAGCAGCGGGAGCAGCAGCGGCAGCAGGAGTAGCGGAGCATAGGCAATAACGAGCAGAAGCAGCAGAAGCAGCAACTGCAGCACTAGGGTCCTGGCATATACCCAGAAGGTCCGATTGTTTGCTGCTGCTGCTGCTGCTGCTGCTGCTGCTGCTGCTGCTGCTGCTGCTGTCTGTGCTACTGCTTGTTCTATGAAAGTGCAGCCGCAGAAGGGGGTGCTGTTTTGCTGCAGCTGCTGGCGCTGCAGTTTGATTCCTTGCTGCTGGAACTGCCCTGCTGCTGCTGCTGCTGCTGCTGCTGCTGCTGCTTTTACCATTGCTGTTGCTGCTGCTGCTGCTGCTGCTGCTGCTGCTGTCGTTGCTGCCCTCTAGCCACGCAGCAAAATCTGTGGGGCTTTTGTGCGCTGCTGGCCCTCCGCATTTAAGAGAAATAAAAGGCATTTATTTGCCCATTGAAGAAGTAAAGGAAATAAAAGAAATTAAATAAATTAAATAAATTAAATAAAAAAGAAAAATAAAGGAAATAAAAGGCATTTACTTTCAAAAAAGTAAAATAAATAAACTAAAAACAAACAGAAAACATCCCTTAGTTCTTCAACAACAGTCAAGTTCACTAAAGAGGGCTCCAAGGGCTCCCTGGCGAGGCTTTAGGGTTTAGGGTTTAGGGTTTAGGGTTTAGGGTTTAGGGTTTAGGGTTCAGGGTTTGGCTGTGGGAGCAGCAGCAGGGAGGTTCTGGCGCGCTGAGGTGCTGAGGTGTACAGACACCTGGAGTGCATGCATGCACTTTAAAAAGCAAATCTGATTTTTAAGAAAAACGAATTTAAATAATTTTCTTTTTTGCCATTAATATAAATATATATATATATATATTTATGACAAATATAAATATAAATAAATATATTACACATTTAAATTCATATATTTACATATATTTTAATATATATATTAAATAGATATATGTAACATATATATATATATATATATATCTATTTATATTTATATTTATTTAATTTTGAAATATTTGAGCTGATGGGGCTTTTGGGATATTTGCATTTCTTTCTTTTGCCCCTTGAGATTAAAATTTGAAAGCTGAACACCCCGCGGGCCCCTCTGTCTAAAGTGCAAAGAAGCAAAAGCTGCTGCTGCTGCTGCTGCTGCTGCTGCTGCTGCTGCTGCTGCGCTGCTGCTGCGCTGCTGCAGCAGAAGCTGCCGCTGGTGCTTACCGCCCAGACAGCGCGGGGGCTCAGGTGACGGCGGGGTGCCGCCGGGGCGGTCTAGAGCTGCGGAAAGGGGGAAAATGGCGCAAAATGGATTAAATGGATTAATTTTTGAAAATAAAAACAATTAAATTGCAAATTAAACTCCATTTTGCACTGGCTTTCGCCGGCGGCCCGCGAGCGCGGGCGCAGCGGCCATCTGCGGTGTATCTGCAGGTGCTCTCGAGTGTACGCGCAGCTTCTGCGCGGAAACTGCAGTCCCACGCGTTAAAACTTTGAATTTATGCATCATAATTGAAAGTTGGGAGAAATTAAAAGTTATTTTTTGAAAAAATCTGCATTTTACCGCGCCGTTTCAATAAGCTTCCGCGCAGCCCTGCGGTGTACGGACACCGCGTGCCAGTGGTCGCTGTGGCTGCGGCGGCGCGCCTCCGTTCAGTTTCATTTTCGGCGAGTTTTCGCGAATTTTCCTTTTTAGATTTAGTTTTGGAATTAAATTTCGTCTTTTATTTCCCCAAAGAGCAGCAAATCCCGAAAGAACCCGCCCAGCGGCCCTCCCCGCGCTGCAGCCATCCTCGGCGGCTTCTGCTGCGCCCGCGCGCGCCTTCGGCCACTTCCACTTCAATTTGAGACATTAAACCCATTTTTAATCTTTTTTTTTCTCTTTTTCTCCATTTAAAACCCTCAAAGGGCCCCCCGGACTCGAAGGGGCCCCCCAGCGCGCCGGTAGCAGCAATCGAGGGCCCCCGGGGCCTCGGAGTTCATGGCGAACAAGGCCGCAGCAGCAGACGCAGACGGCAGCAGCCGCGCGGAGGGCCAGAGGGCCCCCCCGAGGGTACTGGGGGGCCCCCCGAGCCCCTGTTGCGCTGCTGCAGGGCCCCCGGGGGCCCCCAAGCTGCTGCTGTCGCCGGAGGGCGGCCTGGGGGGCCCCTGGGGGCCCCCCTCCGAGTGTACAGACACCTCGGGGCCCCTCGAAGACTGCGCATGCATTCTACAAAGCCCCGAAAATGGGCCCTGCTGCTCCCCGGGGGCCCTTTCTTCCAGCAGCCAGTGCAGCACAGGAGACCCTCCGTCGCTTTCTGCTGCTTTTCTTTCTCCTTCTTCTCCCCAGCATTCAAACCCCTCAGCAGCCGCTGAAAGCTCCCCTCCAATGCAGGGGGGCCCCCCGGGGGGCCCCCTGGGGGCCCCCCTGGGGGCCCCCCTGGGGGCCCCCGGGGGGGCCCCCGGGGGGGCCCCCGCGGGGGCTCCTCAGGGGGAACCCGAGGGGGCCCCCGGGGGGGCCCCCAGGGGGGCCCCCATCGGGGACTCCACGGGGCTGTTAGGAGGGGGCCCTTGGAATTTCGCTCCCCTTGAAGATCTGCAGCAGCAAAGGGAAAGGCTTGGGGAGGGGCCCCCCAGCGGGGGCCCCACAGCAGCAGCAGCAGGGGGCCCCCCAGTTGTACCTGAGGGGCCCCCGGGGGCCGACAGTGGGGGGGCCCCCACAGGGGCCCCAAAGGGGGCCCCTGGAGAAGCTCTTGGGGGCCCCCCTGGGGTTTCTTCACCAGAAGATCTGAAGTTGCCTCCTGAAGAAACCCCAGAGGGGCCCCCAGAGGGGCCCCCAGAGGGGCCCCCAGAAAGGGCCCCAGAGGGGCCCCCAGGGGAAGCTCAAAGGGAGGCCCCAGAGGGGGCCCCAGAGGGGGCCCCAGAGGGGGCCCCAGAGGGGGCCCCAGAGGGGGCCCCAGAGGGGGCCCCAGCGGGGCCCCCAGGAGATATGCTAAAAGGCAGCCTGGGAAGGGCCCCTAGTGAAGGGGACTTGACGGAAGGGCCCCCAAGGGGGGCCCCTGAGGGGGCCCTAGAGGGGCCCCCTGAAGCAGCAGCAGAGGGGCCCCCTGGGGGGGCCCCAGGAGGGGCTAAAGAGACCCCCTTGGGGTCACCTGAGGGGGCCCCTGCTGCAGAGGCCTTGGGGGCCCCCTTTGCTGCCACGGGGGCCCCCAGAGGGGCTCCTGAAGAGGCCCCAGAGGGGGCCCTTGGGGGGCCCCCCCTTGGGGGCCCCCCCGCTGCCCTTGGGGGCCCTCTTTATGAACCCCTGGGGCCCTCTGAAGCATTAGAAGCAGCAGCAGATGGGGACGAAGGAGCTGCGGTTGAGGCTTCCGTTGCTGCTGCTGCTGCTGCTGCTGCTGCTGCTGCTGATGCTGCAGCTGCTGCTCCTGGGGACAGCGAATTGGCAGGGGGGCCCCTGGGGGCCCCTGGGGGCCCCCCCGGTTTGGCTGTGTCTTTGCTGGCCCCGCCTTCAGAAGACACCAAAAGCCGCAGCAGCAGCTGGAACGGCCGCAGCAGCAGCAGCAGCAGCAGCAGCAGCAGCAGCAGCAGCTTCTTGCACGCGTTTTACTCGCGGCAGCGGCAGCAGCAAATAGAAGAGTTCAAGGGCCGCTCGGAGGCGCGGCAGAACATGGCGAGGTGGAGTCGTGCTGCTGCTAGGAAGGCTCCCAACAGCAGCAGCAGCAGCAGCAGCAGCAGCAGCAGCAGCAGCGGGAGAGCCAGCGTGCTCTCGCGCTTTCTGCGCAGCTCCACGCTGGAGCAGCAGCAGCAGCAGCAGCAGCAGCTGCTGCTGCCGCTGAGCCGCTCGGTGTCTTGCCTGGACGGAAGGTCAGAGGCGGAGCAGCAGCTGCGGCAGCAAGAGGAGCGGCTGCAGCAAGAAGAGCAGCAGCTGCAGCAGCAGCAGCAGCTGCTGCGGCAGCTGCAGCAGCGGGCAGCAGACAGGCCCCTGGGGGCCCTCGTTGCTGCTCGCTCTCAAATGCTGCAGCGGGAGCAGCAGCAGGACGCTTCTTCTCGCCGCTGCTGCGGCCGCGAGGCCTTTGCTGCTGCGCCTGCGCTGCAGCAGCTGCAGCAGCTGCAGCAGCAGCAGCAGCAGCAGCAGCAGCAGCAGCAGCGCGAGTCCTGGCGCCTCTCAAAACTGGGCAGCAGCAAAGGCAGGAAACGCATGCACAGTCTTCCCGCACGGCTTACAGTGTGGGGCGCCTACACTGCTGCTGCGGATGCCCCCCCCGCTGCAGCAGCAGCAGCAGCAGCAGGAGCAGCAGCAGCAGCAGGAGCAGCAGCAGCAGCAGGAGCAGCAGGAGCAGCAGGAACAGAGTCTCCGCGGGGTTTGCTGCGGAGCAGCAGCGGGACCGTGTTTGTGGGTGCGGGTTCGGACTTGGAGTCGGTGGCTGCTGCTGCTGCTGCTGCTGCTGCGGAGGCGGCGGCGCAGCGCGCAGCAGCAGCAGCAGCAGCAGCAGCATTTCGACAGTGCGTAGACACCTTTTTGGCCCTCAGAAGAACAGCAAGTGACTCTTCGCTCTGCAGCAGGAAGAGGGGCCCCTTTGCAGGGCAGCAGCTGAGCAGCAGAGCTGGAGTGCAGGAGTTGCTGGAGCGGGCTTTGGACGTGGGCGCTGCTGCTGCTGCTGCTGCTGCTCCTGCTGCTGCTGCTGCTGCTGCTGCGCCTGCAGCGGCGGCAGCAGCGGCCGCCGCGGCTGCCGCCGCTGCTGCGGCCTTCCCGCCGCCCCCTCCCGCCCCCAGCCCC
>NW_013652155.1:0-7966 GCF_000499385.1 Eimeria necatrix
ATCGCACTCCGAAGCAGCGGCCAACACTATTCTGCTTTTCACAATCGCCTCTGACCGATTCCGCAACACCCTGCATCTGCTGAACATTGTGCTACAGAGATACAAAACATGGATGTAAAATTCTACGCAGTTTCTTCTCCGTGTATACCCAAAGCCTGTAGACTCTCAACGCACTCCCTATTTCCCCATGCACGCAGCCCGCCGACAGCCACTTCTGGCCAATACTACGTCACGCCGGACACTGCCTATGAATCACTGCTGCGCAACTCTACAAACGCCCAACCAAGCTGCGGTCGTAAACTACCGGCAAATTAATGCTTAATGAGCGAATAAAACGGATATTTGCAGCAGGTTTTACGGAATAAGCTGCACGTCACTTAACCTCCATAAGGAGCGTCCATCTCGATATGCTACGTGGCTGCGACGCAGGTTCAGGAGACTTCGTATTGCGTCGAAGGCACCCCGAAGATCAAGCAGCATCGTGCGGCCAAAGGTGGAGCTCCGTACACAAATCTAACATGTTGGCATCAGGAAAATATCGTGCCCGGATTCCAACAGCGCATTTTGCTGACTACCCAAACCAGACTTAACTTAAACCGCGTAGCGAATCTGTGCCTCACAAATGTAGCATATGAGTATTCTACGTGCAGACAGTCACTTCTGCCTGAGCTGAAAGAGCAGTGTCGCAGGAAAGCTGCTTGCAACGTTGCCGCGCAGCTGCGTCGAAATCAGCCAAGCACTTTACTTCACCCTTTACTGTCGAACATGCAGCCCAAGCGATCTCACCAAAGCCGACAAAGCCCTCGACAATCTACTCCAGCCGCTGCGCCTGTACACGCAGCAGACCCCACCGGAAGCCCATAACTGTGCGTCATTGCCAATATACGCACAAACATACCGAGGTGCTCAGAATGCTAAATACATGCTCGGCGCTTCTATGTTGCGATGCAGGGCATTAAGCATTGAAAAACGAGTCTGCACATGAGTAACGGTCGGCAAAAGAGAAACGCTCTGTCCGCACCATCTATTCAATCTCGTGCGTCATCATTTTCGTGCCACCTCTTCGATCTCGTTCTTGGCGGTCCTCAAACACCTACGTATTTTATGAGTGCTACAACCGGCTCTGACCAATTCCGCAACAGGCTACAGCTACTGAACGCCAGGCATTTAAGCAACTGCCAACGACACCTCAATCCTGCACAATGTCCCGCCCCTTCATTCGCAGCACCTCCCGGACAGCAGCGCACATTCTATTTTCCCCAAAGCAAGCACGCACCTAGAACCTCCTTTGCCAAGTACGTCTTCACTGCTGATGCAGCATGCAGGTAAATGCTGCACAACTCTATTGACGTCGAACAGAACTACACTCGTAGATTCTAGATGAGTGGGTTTCTACCAACAAAAAGCCACAAACAGTTTTGCATAAAGTCATGGATCCCCACCCAGCTTCTGCAACGTTACCTGCAGCAAGCGCCATGCAACACAGCGTAGCGCCTGCGCAGATCCGCCCTGTCTCGTTGCGCGCCAGCGCACTGCCACGCAAGTCTTGAGACCGTCACGCATCTTGTAAAACACGCCAAAAGACATTCAGCCTTCTGCGTTCGATGCAGTGGCCAAAGGCACACCCGAAGGGAGGACAGCTTGATAGCAGCATGCGTACACCTCAATACAGCACTCTCGTAGGCGTGAAAAAAGCACTGCGAAACATTCGCAAACTGAATCGCTAGCGTACAAGCACAAGATTAACGCATCTGTTGTTCTGCCAGGCAATCCTTCTGGCGCGAGGGAAAAACAACTTTGTGCGAAGGCACCTCGCAAGACTTCTCTGCAAAGATGCGTCGGAACTTGCCACGCATTTGTACATGGTCACCCCTCCCGATTATGCAAACTACGCGCTCTCACACCCGTCAGTCAACTTTTCGATAACCTACTTCAGCCTCTACGCATGCAAATCCCGCAGACAAAGCATTGTCAGGCAGCTAGGTGCTCCGAGCACGATCCTCTGTTCTTCTATCACTTCCAGCATACTTCAAGACAATCTAAAAAGCACAAACTGCTCAATGCACGCTCGGAGTTTTCAAAATTTCAATGCATGTCGTCTCCCTCTGGCGAACACGCACTGATGCCACAAAACAAAACACGCAAACGCTGTAATGTCCTCATCAGCTGCGGGACTTGCTCGTTCATATGGGCCAATTGCGTCCATCATGATCAACTGCGACCGATTCCACATCAGTTTACGGCCATCAAATTCCAAGCATTAATTATACCATTCTAGACACTCCATCCTATGTAGTTTCTCATTCCTTCCTTCGCAGTGCTCTCCACTCACCTTACTCACCTTCAGCATGTACGCAGCGCATATATAGCAATTTCTGACCAGTACGGTTCACTATTCATACTGCGTTTCAGTGACTGGCGCACAACTCTACGGATGCTCGATCGAGCCGCACTGGTGAGTTATGCACAAAAAGTTGTCCGCCGACGAAAACGAAGTAAACGCGGCGGCAGAGTGCCGTGAAGCGCCACTCATCTGCAGCAGTGCTTCCTGCAGTAAGGACTAAGCGTCACGTCATCCTGTCTGCATACGTGCACTTTACTTAGCTGGCAAGCGATTGCAAAGGCCTACAATCTGTTTGTCAAGCCTCGCTAAGCCACACACAGCATAATGTGATCGCCGTGGCGATGTCAAGGACAATGCACGAAGGTGGGTGGCAATGGCATAATAGCGTACAGCTGTCCCACCGGCCCACTTGTAGCTGCCACAAATGGCTACACTGGGGCTCCAAAACGTATCTGTGTCATGAATTCAGCAACGCAAGATAAGCAACTTTGCGTGATAGCCCGTCGCACATATTTGCCTGCTCAGTTGCCTCAATGTTCGCTCTGTGCCTCCAAACAAATACTCTTTCGCGCACTTCTATTGGCTTTGCAGGTGTTGTCAACAGGTTTCCGCTGCATTTCCTACATAAATTGCGCCCAGCCTGGAATCAAAGGACTATCAGCTGCCTGATGCGCCGTTGCAAAGCATTTCCTTATTTTTCATCTGGCTGCTTGCGCTTTATATTCGTGCGGCATTGCGGAGCATGTATTTATTGCATGTAGCAGTCGCGCCTTTGGCAATATCTCATCTTTCTGATTCTGGTTTCCCGCTGTCAGTCACCCGGCACGAGCAGTGCACTTTCACATTTCCCATTTTCGCCACTCAAAGAGGGTGAAATGCACCCCGTGGATGCCATAACAGTTTGCGTTTTGCTTGTCCTGCAAAGTTTCAACCTGATTAAGCTTTGGAGCCGTCTAAACACCTCAAAGGGTGATCAAAGGGCGTGCTTTTGAATAGCTCACTCAACCAAGCAAGTCCTCTTGACAGTGTGCTGCATAGCGACGATGCAGCAATGCAAGTGACACCAAGGTAAGCTTTGCTTTGCGCACATAGGCAGGTGTACCTATCAGCAGGCAGCTTATAGAGTTATTCATATCGCTGTCGCTGGCCAACCGAACACGCGGCGCTCGAGCTTTGCAGCTGGCTTCTGTTGTCAGATTGCAGAGCTCCCCGTAGCCTTGACACCAGCTGTGGCTAGTGCTCTGAAACATCTCGCCTTACCAGTCACTCAAGAGATCTTCGCAAGCTTGGTGCAGTGGGGAACACGGTGCCGACGTAAAACAAGTGACCAACGTCACGAAACACTCTATAAAACTACAAGATTGTGAACCGAGGGCACTTGGTATCAGCACCACATTTGTGAAACAGTATACTTCAGAGTTGAGGAACAACCGTGAGGTGCCCTTAGGCTACAGCTCATCATCAGACTACGTTTTTCAATGGCGCTTACAAAACAAGAGTCGTCAGGAACTTCCGCAAGTCTTCGCGTGCCATATTCTGCTTTTTTGCCCGCTCGGAGGCCATTGAAGCACTTCATTACTAAAAATGTCACAGCGAGAGCGGCCGCCAACACGAACAGTGTGCAGAAGCCTAGTGCTGTTCGCCGACCTCTACGAGCCGGGACAGAGAAGCCTTTATTTGTAAGTGTTTCAACTTCTAAAGGCATATCCATAAGCTCAACGAGGCTGGCGCATTTCCCCTCATTGGCGCCGTGCGTTGCCAACCACGCGAGCAAAGTAGGAATGAAGAAATGTAGAGAGGTTCGGTACATCTTGTGCGAGAAGAGAATCCCAAAACTGGGATTATGAGGAACAAATAAAAATGATTTTTGAAGTGAAGTTGATGATATAAGTAAGCAGGAGACAACATAGGGAAGCAGCAAGATCTACTTGCTGCTGGGACACAAGGTCGGCCACTGGGCTGTGTCGGCACTGGTTCCACTGCTCGTGGCTCTTTATTGAAACAGGTTTTAACCATGTTTCTTGAACGTTAGAGATGGAATTGCAGGATATTGTGGAGTTTATTTTGTCTCGTTCTGTACCCTACCTCCTGTTAGGACATACTCTTTTCTTCTGCTCTATGTGGCTGCAGACTCGTAGAAATGCGGTCGGTCACACAAACACGAATGCGCGTAGCACTCTAGGGTATTGTCCTTGCATTTCCAAGAGCACTGTTGTGCTACAATACTCTGCTACCGTAGCAAACCGGTGTACTAACTCATGATACGCGTCCGTGCTAAAAACCGCCACTGTCCTCTTTTTAGCGCGGTGTTTTCGCGTAGCTCTACTGAAGGGAAACTTTGGAAGCCTCCAGTTGAACATCTCTCATCTCGCGTCTCTTCGAGGCTAGCTCACACTTGAAGAACCTACAGCACTGACGGACATTTTACTTGTGATCTCCTGCTTTACTGCTGAATCTTTTCATGTGTTGCATACGCCATATCGTAAGACATATTGCCACAGAGTCATTCCAACAGTGACTTACAATTCTTCCGTAGGAGTACCGCGAGCTTGGGTGATTTGCGAAACATTTTTCCAGAGCTCTAGCCAATCCACACTACAAGACAGCGCATGAGAGTGGGATGATCCGTGAGACAGGGGAAGTCTCATTGCGTATTTTCAGAGTTTATGTGCGGCTGCGTACCCGCGTTATTCTTTCCTTGAAAGCAAGAAGTTGCAGCAGGCGTATCTGTTGCACTGTACTCTCTCGTGTGTGTCTGCTTAAAAGCATGGTTTGAACTCATTACTACTTCTTGTAAGTCCTCTTCAGCCAGGGGACCGTACACTAACAAGCGCCGCTGGGGGGCCTACACTAGCTCGTTCTCCCTGCAATGCGTTTTAGAGCTCGTCTTTAGTGCCTCGTCTCCTATAATTTGACCCATAAAGTTCCGACCTTCTTTGGTTCACTGCTAGTTTCGTGGTCCCAAACTCTATTAGGGCGGCTTGTAATCCCGGTATGACTCTTCGTAGTCTGGTTCTAGCCTCCATGGAAGCCTGAAGCCTCTGCTTCCAGCATTCGAACTTTCCCTTTTGCCTTTGTCATATCTTCTCCGATATTTTCCCGATGTTTCTCAGTACGTCTTTTACTGTTTGGAGCTTGTGTACAGAACATCTAAACATAAACTTGTAACGACAGCTGCTTGCGTTAGCTGAGAGTTCAGAACATCCACTCCTGCTTTGTCCTCCAATTCCCTCTCAAACATCATGGCCCAGCCTTGAAGCGCTTTTACTTTTCCTTCAATCTCCTGGCACAGTCTCAATGCCAACGATGTGGCAGTCCCCAAAGTCCAGCGACCCCCGCTGTTCTTGTTTCCACTGAGTGTGGTTTATAAACCCGCATAGCCCCTTCACTAGAGCTGGAGGTGCGGAGAAGATGTAGTATGCAGTTGACGGACCTGCGTGGGATTCACGAGGCTTGGCCTGTGTGGTATCTGCGAGCGTACCCAGGGCACAAACAGCCGGAGCCTGCGACGTGTTCGGCCTAATCATTAGCTGGGCATGTCTTCATAAGACCTCAAATAGTGCCGAGGAAAGCCCCTCGCCCATGGGAATAGTGAAATGGAGTAGAAACCACCAACCCGTTAGCATCCAGCCTTTAAACGCTTTGCTGCCCTCCTCTAGGGCAATGGTCAGCGACCTGCGTGTAATAACTGCACCCGCTCACACACGCGGCATCTTCCATAAATACTGTAGAGGACTAGAGCTTGACTGTGGCAGGAACATATTTTCTTCTATAAGTGAGGTACATGGCTGGTTCCGGTGGCGATGCAGGACCTGGTGCGGTACACCACAGTTTTCAATGGCAGATAACTGAAATTAACGCCTTTAGCTTGCCCTCTTCGTCGACCAACACTAGTTACGCATTTGTGATTATTAAATTACATGGCCCTATGTCGATTTAAAGAGCCTTACACTTACATTCCTTCAGCCAATCTCAGCGGTGCCCCAAGTCAACTTCAGTGACAACAGTGTTTCCTTTAAACCGCTTCAATCTATAGTTTCCATTTCCAACCCACCGCATTCATGACTACGTCTTGAAATTTGCGATGGACTAATACACGCATTTACGCTGAATGAAAACACGCGGCTGCCATCGTGAAACGTGAATATTTACATCCTAGTTTCAGTCAATATTCATTTGAGTTGAGCAACGCCGACCGTCTCGGGTATTTAGCCGATGCTAATGGCCTTAGGGCTTGACCCAAGCGCCTCGAAGGCTCAAACTACACAGAAGTAATCTGTGGTGAAACCTTGGAGAATGGCACCCTGGTCAGGCAGTTCTTGGGTGCTGTGAGCAATTGCCCCATGTCCATGAATCCTGAGCCCACCGTGATGAAGGGAAGCTCGTGGCTTCTGGGAAGAAAGGCGAGGGTTTTAGGGGGGCCTTTCGGCTGGCTGGAACGTCGAGGATCCATCATATGCCCGGAGCTGCCGCCTAGGAGAGAGGAGTTCTGCCCTCCCGAAGGCGCCATTGGAAATATTGCGATCTCCTCAGCAATGGCAGGAGCCCTTGGTCTCCACAAAAGTAAAATTTTGCACAGACCGTTGCTTGCTGAAGACAAGCTGAAGCTGACAGCCCATATGGCATTGGGGGAAAGCAGCAGGTGCCGCAGCTCTCATCCACTAGGTCCCGTGTTCTGGATCACATGTTGCTTGTGAGCCTCCGTGGCTTACCTGGTGCCTGTCTGTTTGCAAACGCCATTGCTTGACGCAGTGGTAGTCATATACAAAAGGGACAGCAGTGGCCATGGACGCACTCAAACCACTCAAGGGGTGACCATGGGAGCGCCAGGAAGCTGCTTTCCCTATATTTTACTTGCAGTGGATGCAGCAATGTACTACTGACCATGAAGGAAGTTGTGCCTGTTGCATAGCCTGGAAAGACCCGTTGCAAAAGAAAGGTAACTGTCTGGAGCCGCTGTGCATCTTTAATGGATAGGACGTAGTGCCACCCTCGGTTTCAGCACCAGGCTTCCCTCTTTCAAGGGTGAGAATCCTGTGGCCGTTCAGATCGTGGGCCACTTCAGCAAGATGGCACCTACTAACCCCACCGCCGCCATTGTGTCAACTGCTAAGTTCATCAATTCCTAGAAGAAGTCCTGGCGGGCAGCATGAGTTCCTCACTGGCCTAATTTCAGTGACTTTTTAGAACGATTTGTGCCGATGCCATAATTTCACGAGAGTGGGCCACCAAGAGTCATCTGTTGCGTCCATTCGCTGAATCTGATAACGCGGACCGAGGAAATCTGCTGGCAGCTGCGGAGCTGCACAATTCGCCACCCTTTGACTTTTCGAAATCACGACGGGTGAAATGCCGCGAAGAGGAAAAGGCATAGCTTCCCTGCTGCATCTGCAGATGAAGCACACAAAGAATACCGTGCGAGCCAGAGCCGTCTTGTCTGAGGATCTGCAGCGGGCTACCGCTGTAGTGCACAGGTGTAGTGAGTCGGCGACTACACTGTTACTACGTATGATCTCGAGCGAGTCTGACTAGGATGAAAGCACTATAATAATGGTCAACGACTTCAACATCAAAATAATCATGTACAGTTGAGTTCATATTATTGTAAGGCTCAGGAAACCC
>NW_013652156.1:0-8081 GCF_000499385.1 Eimeria necatrix
ACCCTTAACGAGGGTTTAGCTGGCAAGTCCTCAACACCTAAACCCTTAACGAGGGTTTAGGTGTTAAGTCCTCAACACCTAAACCCTTAACGAGGGTTTAGCTGTCAAGTCCTCAACACCTAAACCCTTAACGAGGGTTTAGCTGGCAAGTCCTCAACACCTAAACCCTTAACGAGGGTTTAGCTGTCAAGTCCCCAACACCTAACTAAACCCTTAACAAGTGCAGCTTTCTGCAGCCAGCCAGTGGCTGCTGCTGCAGCAAGTTGTTGAATATGAATGAGCTGCGAAGTGCTGGACTTGTGCACAATTCACACCACTGCAAGCAGTACAGACAGTGCATGCAATGCATACAGTGCATACAATGCATGCAGTGCATGCAGTGCATGCAGTACATACAGCAGGAACTTCCGCGCATGCAAGTCCACACCCGCGGCAGTTGGGGTTTCAGGAGTTTCCTCTTCTGCGCAAATAGCTTTCCACAGGCCCTCGAGGGAGCACTAAAAGTCTTTAATTCTTCTATTTAGTTCACCTCGGCTCTGCAGGGATCCTCTACTGCAAGTTGTTTCCACTGTTGGCCTGAGTGTACGTACACCGCAGCGCGCAGCACATTCAGTCGGAGCCTCCGGCTCCGATCTCGGGGTGAAAACGAATCCGCAGTTAATAATTTTTGCATTTCTGGACTCGTTTTTGATTTTTGAATTTATTTTATCCCCCAATTCTCACATTCAACATCTTCGCTGCTGCGCTGATGTCCGCGGGGTCCAGCCCGTTCATGAACGCCTTCTGCAGCCCCCCCCCCGCCCCCTTGAAGGCCCCCTTGTCTTTCAGCGCGAAGTACCGCGGCAAAGACTCGTGCAGCAAAGTCCCCGTCAGCACTCCCCACTCCACCAGGTAGCTGCAACACTCAGCGGCAGAAACCCAAAAAATGCAACTTTCAAATGCATGCACGCACGCATGCATGCATGCATGCATGCATGCATGCATGCATGCATGCATGCAGCTGCAGGCACTCGGCAGCACTCTTGAATTGCATGCATGCAGCTGCAGGCACTCAGCAGCAGTCTTGAGTTGCATGCGTGCAGCTGCGGCATTCAGCAGCAGAAAGCCAAGAACTGCAACTTTCAAACGCATGCATGCAGCTGCAAACACTCAGCAGCAGAAGCCAAGAAGTGCAGCTTTCAAATGCATGCATGCATGCAGCTGCAGGCACTCAGCAGCACTCTTGAACTGCATGCATGCATCTGCAGGCCTCAGCAGCAGAAGTGCAGCAGCAGAAGTGCAGCAGCAGCAACTTTCGCAATGCATGCATGCAGCAGAACTGCGAAAAGGAACTTTTGAAACGCATGCGTTTTCAAAAGTGGCGAAACGAGGCAATGCTGAGGTGTATGGACAGCTCAGTTACCGCAGCGCCACGAGGCTGTTTCTGTTTTCTTCAAATAAACTTTCGTAAAAACCTCTCGTGCCATCGCCCTGAAAGAACAACACAAAAACTTTGAATAATTCCAAAAACGCAAAACAAAAGACTTTGGATAATTTGAATAATTCGAAAAGCTCAAGACAAAAGACTTTAAGTAATTCGAAAAGCGCAAAACAAAAGACTTTGAATAATTCGAAAAGCTCAAGACAAAAGACTTTAAGTAAATCGAAAAACTCAAAACAAAAGACTTTAAGTGATTTGAAAGGCTCAAAACAAAAGACTTTAAATGATTTGAAAAGCTCGAAACAGAAGACTTAAAATGTGTTGAAAAACTTTGAAGAAAAGACTTGAACAAATTAGAAAAACCAAATCAAAAGACTTGAACTAATTTGAAAAACTCAAAAGACTTGAACAAATTTTCAAAACCAAATCAAAAGACTTGAACAAATTTTCAAAACCAAACAAAAAGACTGAACAAATTTGCAAAACTAAATCAAAAGACTGAGCAAATTTGCACAACTTTGAAACAATTTGAAAAGCTCAAATAAAAAGACTGAACAAATTTGCAAAACCAAACCAAAGATTTAAGCAAATTTGCAAAACTTTGAAGAAAAGACTTGAACTAAAAACTAAATCAAAGACTGAACAAATTTGGAAAACTAAACCAAAAGACTTGAGCAAATTTTCAAGACCAAACCAAAAGACTGAACAAATTTGCAAAACTTTGAAGAAAAGACTTGAGCAAATTTTCAAAACCAAACAAAAAGACTTGAATAAATTTGCAAAACTAAATCAAAAGACTGAGCAAATTTGCAAAACTAAATCAAAAGACTGAATAAATTTGCAAGACCAAACCAAAAGACTGAATAAATTTGCAAAACTAAATCAAAAGACTTGAACAAATTTGCAAAACTAAATAAAAGACTGAATAAATTTGCAAAACTAAATAAAAGACTCGGAAAGAAAGTCCCACATTGGGGGGGGTGATGAACTTTTGGCCCTGTTTGAAGTACTTGCGGGCGTCGTTGGGCAAAAGTTGTTCTTCTTCTTCTGCAGAGTTTTCTTTGCGGGCTTTTTGGCTGCGGGCCCGCGGGGCGGCCTTGGCCTTGGGGGCCTTTTTGGGGGTTTTTTGGGGGGCCTTTTCCTTCTGCAGCAGCAGCAGCAGCAGCAGACACAGTTGCTGCTTCGCTGCAGCGGGAACGCAGCAGCAGCAGCAGCAGCAGCAGCAGCAGCAGCAGCAGCAACGCGACAGCTGCTCCCCGAGTCAAGCTGCGAAGAAGCTGCTGCTGCAGCGAACCCACCACCGGCTTCTTCGAGGCCGGCTTCTTCTTCGCCACTCTTTGCTTCAAGGGAATGTCGTCGTCGCTCGAGTTCGACATTTTGCATGCAAAGTCGACAAATGGGGGGAATCTTTCGGCTTTCCGCGGGCAATTCGGACTTGTGTTTTTTTTGCTTTCTGAAAGATGCCAGTGGAGCTGAAAAAGCCGCGAAATCGCAGCAAATCCCGCCAAGTTCCACACAGCCTAGGTGCGGCGGGTCGGAGCGCCGCAGGCCCTGCAGCAGCCAATCAAACCTCCAGACTCGCTGAAATCCGCATCTTCAAGCTTTATAATGCTATTTGGACTTGAGCAGAAACGAGAAACTCGCTGGTTTCGCGCGCTTTCCCTGCAGATCCGCCAGCAGCAGCGGCCGGAGGCCTCCCCCGCTGCACCGCCAGCAAGCAGCGCCGAAGTGAGGCAACAAGGAAGAAAATGATTTCCACTTCTTGTTAAATTCCGCAAAATGACACACACAAACCAGCACAAGTCAAACAACTGCCGCAGCAAGCTCAAGCTTCGGGGCCACCCGATTGCATGCAGCGCAGTGGCAACCACTGTACATACACCGGGGTCCACCGAGGTAAATCGACGCAAGACAAGTAACTCCAGAAGGTAAATCCGTTTCATTTAACTCAAAATCTTCTTTTATTTGACATTTATGGGCCCTTGAGCCGCTCGGAGCTAGCCGTTTGGGAGGCTGGAGTTGTCTGTCGTTCAGTTCTGCATTTCCGCGGAGTGCTCTGCACAAAAGTTCCTTTTTGAACTGAACATCAGAAACCCTGAAACTGCTCTCGCGAAGCTTTAATGGAATTATTTTGAAGCATTTTTCGTGTTCAGCACTCTGCAGAGTTTGGAGTTTCCGATTTGCAAACAAGCCTCAACACAAAGAGGAAACTTGAAAAGAAAGCAGCTCCTGCGAGACTGCAGCAAGTGCTGCAGCTGCTCATGGCTCTTAAGACTGCAGCACAAAATGTCAAGGCCTATTAACAAAACGGCCTTTGCCAAATTTCGCCTTCAAGTTGCTGCTAGGCGGCTCTGTCCCTGCTGCGCGAGGCCTCCCGGGGGCCCCGGAGCCTTCGGCAGCAGCAGCAGCAGCAGCAGCAGCGACAGCAGCGGAAGCAGCAGCAGTAATGGCCGCAGCCGCAGCAGCAGCAGCAGCAGCAGCAGGGGCCAACAGGCAGCAATGCTTTGCGGCTCCTCGAGCCTGAGGCGCTCTCGCGGCATTTTCGAAACTGCAGACCAACTCCACTGGACAGCCACTCGAAGTGGACCACTGGTCACTTTTGGGGCTTTTTCTTTTCCCACTTCGCCGCTGCATGCACAGACTCGCCGCGCGCATCTTGCTGCTGCTGCTGCTGCTGCTGCAGCAGCAGCAGAAAGCCCAGAGGCGCCGCAGACGAGAGAAGATTTGAAACTGGAAGCAGCAGATCCGACTGTGACTGAAGAGCCCCAAGATCCACCCGCTGCCCCTGCTGCTGCTGCTGCTGCTGCCCCTGCTGCTGCTGCCGCTGCTGCTGCTGCTGCTGCTGCTGCAGGCAGCAGCAGCAGGCGCCTCGTGCTGCGGCCAGCCAGCGCCACCCCCGGGGGCCTCGAGAGGCGCCGCGCCATTCGCGTGGGCCATCCGTGGATTTATGACTTCGAAATAGAAAACATAAAAGACTTCAAGAAGCAGCAAACTGGACTTTTGCTGCCAGTCTTCGACAGCGACAGTAAGGCGCAGCCGGCCCCCAGCAGCAGCAGCAGCAGCAGCAGCAGCAGCAGCAGCAGCAGCAGCAGCAGCGGCAGCAGCGGCAGCGGCAGGCGTAGCTGCGGCTGGCGGTAGTGCTGCTGCTGCTGCTCTTGCGGGGAAAGGGTGGCGGGAAAAAGAAACGGAGACATTTTTGAGCAGCAGCTTTGCTGCTGCTTTGCTGCTGCTGCTGCTGTGCTGCTGCTGTGCTGCTGCTGTGCTGCTGCTGTGCTGCACCTGCAGGCAGCTACCTTGGCTCTGGGCTCTTCAGCAGGCAGGCGTCGGTGGCGGTCCGCATGGTCACTCGAGGCAGCAGCAGCAGCAGCAGCAACAGCAGCAGCAGCAGCAGCAGCAGCAGCAGCAGCTTTCCCGATGAAGGCTCTTTCCGCAAGCTGCTGCGCAGCCGCTTTCTTGCTGCAGTGCAGCGCCGCAGGCTTCTCCAAGAACAGCCGCTGCCGCATGCAATCGACGGGAGCACTGCATCAAGCAGCAGCAGCAGCAGCAGCAGCAGCAGCAGCAGCAGCAGCAGCAGCAGCAGCAGGAGCACGGCTGTGCACGATATGTGGCGAGCGGTGGACGGGGAGGCTGACGGAATTCCCGGAGTTGAAGTTGATGTCTATGGATCGGTTTGTGCTGCCTATTGCGACACTTTGCTGCTGCTGCTGCTGCTGCTGCTGCTTTGCTGCTGCTGCTTTAGCTGCTTCTGTATGGCACCGATCCTATTGCGACACTTTGCTGCTGCTGCTGCTGCTGCTGCTTTAGCTGCTTCTGTATGGCATTTCTCTGGCTAGGGGAGGCGCGGTGTCAGTGCAGCTGAAGTTTTTCTGCTGCTGCGTTGCTGCTGCTGCTTTGCTGCTGCTGCTGCTGCTGCTGCTGCTTTGCTGCTGCTGCTGGTTTGCTGCTCGTGGCTCAGGCGGCGGTGCTGCGCCTCTCTGCGCAGTCCGTAATGGAATTAAAAGAAGACTTAATTGATTTAGTAAAAGAAACAATAAACCCCGAGACTCTTTGCATGCAAACTTTGAAGTCCAAAAAAGAAAAACTGGCGCAGGTGGGTTGTGGGGTGGCGGGCGCAGCCGTGGGGTGTACGTACACCCCAGATTGCCAAGTCTAGACAGCAAAAGTGCATGCGCGCATGCATGCATTTTTGCATTAGTTTTATTTGGGACTAAACAATAATAAATATAATAATAATAGAATTGCGTTTTGTGGCGCAAAGAGCCGGAGAAACAACTAGTTCGAAAGCTGCAGCAGCTTTTGAATATTTGCTGCTGCTGCTGCTGCTGCTGCTGCTGCTGCTGCTGCTGCTGCTGCCTTTCAGGGAGGAGCAGAGTATGAAAGTGAGCTGGTCTTGGGATCGGATCCCGTGGCCTGGGTGTGGGCCTGCGGTGTCAAGACACCTGTGCACTTGCTGCTCCCCCCTTTTGCTGCTTGCTGCAGCCACGTGCTGCAGCAGCAGCTGCTGCTGCTGCGCAGACACTGCGCAGGCGCCACAGTGCTGACAGTGAACGGCGCCCTGCGGGGCTTCGGGGTCACCTGCTGCGCCTCCGGGGCGGGGGGCCCCCCTGAGGGGCCCCCCAGCAGCAGCAGCAGCAGCAGCAGCAGCAGCAGCAGCAGCAGGGAGCTGCGTGGCGAGGGGGCCGCCAGCGGGGTGCTGCTGGAGACTTCTGAGGCGCTGAATGCCCTCAACGAAAAGGCAGCAGCAGCCAACTTGCTCTCTGGCGCAGTGTCTTGCATGCATGCAGAAGATGAGTTGAAGGAGTTGTTGGCAATGCGGGCTTCTGGCCTTCGGTGGGTGGCCTTGGCTGCGCAGCAAAAGCCGCTGCAGCAAAACTTGCGAAAAAACAAAAGTGGCGCTTCGCTGCGGTGTTGGCGCGTCTGCGCAGGTTTCGCGGGGTGTACGTACACCTGAAGCCCGCAGTGCGCTTCGCAGCTAGCCACAGAGCCGGCCAGTTTGGCCGCTGGTTTAGACCTTCTTTAAGAGGTTTAGAAGCTCGCTGGACTGCTGCAGCAGCACTGGTGGAAAGGGGGGGCCTTTTGGTGGTTTCGCTGCAGCTGCCTGTACACCTGAGCGCCTGGGCGCTGCGCAGCCTGGCGCGAGCTGTCGAGACAGCCGAGCGCAGGCCGGCGCTCGTGTTCGCAAGTGCGGCTTCTCCCGACTCCAAGTGAGCTTTTCGGGCATTCTTTATCTTTATTTTCTATTTAATTTCAAAAAATAGTCCAAAATAATAGTTCTTAGGGGCTCTGGGTCCGTTTTCTCGTTCTGCGTCGGCCCTTTCTTTGCCCCCACCCGCCAGGGGCTGTGCTGCGGTGTACGTACACCTCATTTTGCAGGCTGCTGGCGACCCAAACGGACTTGTGGAAAGAACAAGTTTTTTGTTTGCTGCTTCGTTAGTTTTGTTCCATTTGCTGCAGTTTGTTTTATTTATTTGCCCTTTTGCTGCAAAGTGCTGCAGCAAAGGGGAAAAAACAAAGAGGAAATGCTTGTCTTTTCTCATTTTCTTCTTTTCTCGATTCAAGTAATGCATTTAGTCTCGCGTTTCTTTTCAAATAGAGAAGAAGCTTTTTAGCTCTTCGCCCCAGCGACAGAGGCATTTAAGGGGGGAGGAAGAAAAAGAGAAAAGAAACATTTTGAATGCAGTTTTGGAAAATAAAAAGAAGACATTTTAGATGTTGCTTTTGCTGCTAAGATGAACTGGACGGGCGGCTCTTCGTTTCCCTCACCATATCCCTTATTGCTGCCTGAGACAAAAATCGAGACTTTAGTCTTGAGGGTTTAGGGTTTAGGGTTTAGGTCTCAGTGTTTAGGGTTTAGTGATTAGTGTTTAAGGCTTAGAGCTTAGCGCTTAGCATCTAGGGTTTAGGGTTTAGGGTTTAGGGTGCAACGCTTGGGGTTTAGGGTGTAGGGTTTGGGGTTTAGGGTTTAGGGTTTGCGTTGGGGTGTCTGTACACCTGGATGAGCGGGGTCTCGAGGAGTTCTGCAGCAGTCGCTCTTTTTTTGGGACATCTTTGCAGCATTTTGCTGACGAGGGTTTGCAGCTCCGAAGAATAAACAGCAGGAATCCGGGGAATCTGCAGCAGCAGCAGCAAACTCACAAAGCCGCGCCACAGCGCTGCTGCAGCTGCAGCAGCAGCAGCAACAGCAACAGCAACAGCACCAATAGCAGCAGCAGCAGCACCACCAATAGCAGCAGCAGCAGCACCAATAGCAGCAGCAGCAGCAGCAACAGCAGCAGCAGCAGCACCAATAGCAGCAGCAGCAGCACCACCACTAGCAGCAGCAGCAGCACCAATAGCAGCAGCAGCAGCAGCAGCAGCAACAGCAGCAGCAACAGCAGCAGCAGCAGCAGCAGCAGCAGCAGCAGCAGCAGCAGCAGCAGCAGCGTTTGCGGACTTGTGCGTTGCAAATGCGGTAGCAAAGGTCCGGCAAGTTCTGGGCCTCGTGGAAAGGAGTTTTGCAGCAGCAAAGTTCGAAGGCGACGCAGCCCACAGCCCACATGTCGGAGGGCGGCCCGTACGGGGAGCCCTGCGAAGTGCAGCAGCGCAGCAGCGCAGCAGCACACAACACCCGCTGCTGCTGCTGCTGCTGCTGCTGCTGCTGCTGCTGCTGCTGTGGCTGCAG
>NW_013652157.1:0-7144 GCF_000499385.1 Eimeria necatrix
AGCCTTTCTCCCCCACAGAACACAGCCGTAGGCTGCACTTTGTTCACTACTTTTCTTCATTTCTTCCGGAAAATACTGGCACTTGCATCGCGCAGCACTTTGGGTTGGCTGTTAACCATACTGCTTGCCGATTGCAGCCTTTTTAATTTTGCATGCTCCACAGCAAATTAGCCACTTCAGCGAAGAACATCTACTTGTTTGCAACTGACGCGTCTGTACATTTACTTTTGGCTTGCTAGCATCAGCGCAGCGTGAACATTCCATCATTTCAATGGTGCCCGGTGCTGTTGCCGCTGCCTTTAGGACCACTCAAAATTGCTTATGCGATTCCCGTAGATTTTCAAGGGTTTCTACAACGTCTCATCCTAAAAATGCAAACAGTACTTGAGCCACTGCGCAAAAAGGAAGGGAGAATAGCAGTTTTCATGCATGGTGGCCCCAATATGAAATGCACGTAGGTCTTTTACACTGCAAGCTGAGCAACTGCCCCTCCGGATCACCGCAATTTACTTGAGAGCTGAAACAACTTTCAGCTTGCTGGCCATAAAACAGTCGCTAAGTGTGCGAAAAAAAGGCTGTTGCATGACTGTGTGGCGTGTGCTTTATCCACGAAATTTTTGGTCTCGCGCTGTGCGTCTGAGTCCACACGCTTATATGCCATACCTTCGACAGGAGCTAATATAGGACAGAATATTGCTGAGCAATACGTTTCCATGCTCCGAATACGACGCGGCCAGCTATGCAAACCTCTTCATATCCATTCCACATGTTGAAAATGTCGTTTTATCTGCTTCCGTAGAATTGAAAACACGAACGTTGCTTTCGCGCGCCGCATTTCTTTATCAGCCCTGTGCGTGCACGTGTTGCATCGCAAATTGCAAAGCAGTGCAAAACACGACAGTTCTGTGTCTGGAACAGTCCCTTACATGCTGCCCAATATGCATTAACCACTGCGCAGGTGGCGCACTCAATATTGGCAGCCAGGCGGCTGCGGTGAGTTCAAGTGATTGAGTTTCTTCACGCAAATCACTACTCCAAGGGTACGCACCCCTTTCTTCTCTACACATTGGCATTGAGACCATGTTGCACGGTGGACCAGTCCCGCAACCTATGCCAAGGCAATGCATCTTTTTAGCGACGGAACGACCGATAGTAGATGGAAAGGGTTCCAAACAGGCAGAACTGCCCGCTGCATCGTGGCAGGAATACTTACTACAGAGCCATTAATTTCCGTGTCCAAATGGCAGTACAACCCTGCGGTACAGCTCTAATGACGAAACTTCACGTGTCGTTGCTACATATAAAATACAATAATATTGTCCCGACTATCGCTTTTTGCCAACATCAACAGCTCTGTTGGCACAGTAAAGCACTTCGCCGTCGAATACACTGCATTATCAATAGCTGGAGGAGCGCGGAACGTAACAACAACAGTTCACTACCTTAACATTATTATTCATTTATTTGCTTTCAACTTTGGCTTAAATCTGCGCTCCTCTCTAGTCAAGTGCACGCCCAAGAGGTTAGCGTCGTTGCTTGCCCGTAATTTCACGACCCAAACTACCGGCGAACGACGATCATATTCTGTGAAATGCTGCAGAAGCATCTCAGCTTACCATCTGCACCGCCGATAAAGATAAAACATAACTGGCCAAGCCTCTGATAATAGATGTATTGTTCCGCAGTTGTGTATCTATACCGCCGAAAGCAAGCCAACTACACTAAATGTGCCACGCAAATCCTTGTTGGGAAAGACAAGCCGTATAAATAAGATGCGCTATCCGCAGGGACGTAACATAAGCCTTCGATATTTTTTGCCTGCGAGGTCGTTTTGATTATTTGCACGCGCTTGCGCGGCTCGAACAAAAGCTGAACGAGAACAGTGGCTCAGGAAAATCTGGAGGCTGTGTTTTCATATCCATTTTAGTCGGTGTCCACGCACAAACATACCAATTCCTGTACTGCCCCGGAAAAGTACGTATGCGGCCGTCACCCGTGCAAGGCGGAACTCATCATCTGTGCTCACAAGCACAGTCTTGAACTCTGTATTCGGTGCTCACACCACGTAATGAGTCTGTACTGAAATTTCTTGCTTTTCATTTTTCTCTGCGTAATCTTCCATCACGTACGATCTGCAACGAACAATGCTTGCACTGCAATGCAAACAATGCAGCCTGCCAAATCTATTCATGGCAATCTTATACACCACTAGGCACCCCAGCCAGGCAGCATAGTAATCACTGGCGTCTCCACTTGGAAGCCTTCAGATAGCCTGAGTATTCACTTCTTGCAAGCTCAGCTTCTAGTATTTCACAAGCCAGTAGGCTGTCTATGGAGCAAAGCTGGTTCGTCGAGCCATTTCGTAGCAGTCGATCATATTTAAATTACCTCATCTACCTGCAATATATGCGGTGCTTTGCAGGTGCTACAGGTCGTACAGAAGAATGTTGCTAACTCGCGAAAATCCGTATGATCAAGTAAACACAAACAACAGGACAAACTTTGGCGGAACAACCAAGCCTTCAACAGTAAGCGGCAGGTCCGTATCAAGTGGAGGTCCATGAACTGCGCAGTTCGTCAAAAACATGAACTCAGCGAAACTAAACACATGTTCCTGTTCTGTGTCCTAAAGATTGCAACCTTAGGGTCGACACTTGGCACGAAGACGCAGCCACAGCGAATTTTTTTTAGTTTACTATCAGTCCACCACATAGCTACTTCTGTTTATCAGCCAACACGCCATTTTTTTAGCGAAGGGTTCTCTTTTGGACGAAGTCCTCGTAAACTGTGAAAGCATCGAGAAGTCGACGAATCGCGTTCGTATGGTCCCAGCAGCGACTCATCCATGAAACACCAGTCCGCATAGTGGGATTGCGCCGCATGCTTTGCTAGGCATCAAATACTGTAAGCGTTCACCACTGTCTCCACGTACGCACCCCAAACAATACAGTGCAGAAGACAAAGGTAGCGGACAGGCCTTCCGTGGAGCTAGAAGAGCTACAGGGCCACGCAGGCCAAAGCAGGTGCGCCAATGAGCCTCACGCGTGCGGCCAAACACCCAATAGTTGCGAGTCCGGTAAGGCTCACGCACCAAGCGGTTGCAGAGCACCAATCCCTTGTCGCTATAAAGGTTGCTGTTGCGTGACCGAGCTGTGGCGAACTAGATGCAGAATTTTATACGGCGGACGTCCCTCGCCTTGAGGTGAACACAAGCACTACGATCACAAAACCTACTGTCTTATCCAGATGGTCAGCAGCGGGTTTAACAGCAAAAATCTGCGGCTCTGCCTTTTCTCATTTGGCCCAAGCATGCAGGCTTATGATGCATGGACGTATTGCCAGAAACAAAAAAGAAAATAACACGCAACGTTGCCTGTGTGATGCTTCCTTTCTATTAAGATACAGTTTTGCGCCAAAGACAACACATTCGATCGCTTTTTCTGTCGTCCATGACCGATAAAAGAAGCTCCAGAAATCATGTCAATGTCTGTTTTCCTTAGCATTCTCAACTGAAAATCCCCTTCAAAAACAACACTCTCGCAATACTTCCAGCGTAGGTGCAGCCAGCAGGCCACCACAATTGCAGGTGTCGGCAATGCCAAGAAAATGATAGTCTGCGGCGAGGTCGCGAATTTACGACGGCGGCGGTTTATGGAGTGGGAGTCAAATCTCCCTTCGTGGAATTTGGGCAACCTATGTAGCGTGTATTTCAGTCGTTGTTTATATGGGTCAACAAGGAAAGTGGAGAGAGTGCGCATTCACCAGAAATCTACGGAAGTTTCTCGGTGATTACAGCCCCAGAACTACGTCGCACATTCTTCATTTTTAGCCACATATAGACCTACGTGCATCTTTTGACGAATCGCGCCGAGTGGTTCCGTCGACAAAACCCCTAGTCAGCTCCAAACAACTTTACCACTTCTCCACTTTTCGGCTAGCGCCACGCCACTCCCTATTCTTTGGTGACTTTTAGACTCGCACCACAAGGGCTCCGGCAGCATATCACTAAACAAGCACTGGACGAGGGAAACCGCTTGTTTCACCCCTAAAAACCTTTCCTCAGAGAACTGCGTGCTTTGGCGCACTGCCTGCACAGCCGCATAGAAGACTGCTGGCACCTACTGTGATTACCCAAGAAGCAAAGTTGCACTTGGCGCCCTTAGCCTTTCCACAGGATTTAGCCCAACGCAATTCTCGGCAGGAGGTCCCCATCACCGTCAATGCCTTAGAAAAACTAGGAAGCACTTTTCCCTACTCCCGTGAGCGTTTTGATACATGAAGCTCACACCGCATCATCAACGTCAAAGCTTTTGTTTGGGCGCACAGACTGAGCAAGCGGTCAAAAACGCAAATAGTGACTAGAGCTCTACCCAGCACCGCTAAGCACAATCAAAGAACAGGTGCGAATTAAATCTCTGGTGCAACTACTGCACGCGACCTTATTGTAGTGTATGGAAAGCTCTGGCTTGGTCACATGAACAGCTTTCAACGCGTCTGCTGGGACGCGGGATTTTGGGGTCTACGCTATGGGCGGAGGCGTCGCCGTTGGTCGATGGAGTAAGCAGAAGCAACGGCGCATGCGACAGTCATTCAGGCCATACTGCCAGCCTCAAGCGCACATAGACGCCTAGCTAGCTAAGCAACAGCCTGTAAGCAACCATCAGCAGCAGCAATAGCGGCAGCAGCGTCAGCGGTAGCGGAAGCAGCGCCAGCACAGATAGTAGCAGCGCTGCCGCCAGCAGCAAAAGCAACAGATGCGACAATAAAAATATTGAAGGCACTCGTAGCATTAGCCGCAACGACATCAGCAGCAGCGTGCTTCATGTGCCTAGGTGGAATGGCTATGGATGGTCAGGCCCTTAAATGACTCCCAGAGCCAAGACGGCGGCAGCACAAGCCCCCATGGAAGGCTGCAACATGGTACACACAAAGTTGAATAAAGGCCCACATACAGGCAAAAGTACCGGATGAGAGAGCAGGCAACAGGTTGGCAGGCAGACAGGAAGAATTAAATCTCTGGTGCAACTACTGCACGCGACCTTATTGTAGTGTATGGAAAGCTCTGGCTTGGTCACATGAACAGCTTTCAACGCGTCTGCTGGGACGCGGGATTTTGGGGTCTACGCTATGGGCGGAGGCGTCGCCGTTGGTCGATGGAGTAAGCAGAAGCAACGGCGCATGCGACAGTCATTCAGGCCATACTGCCAGCCTCAAGCGCACATAGACGCCTAGCTAGCTAAGCAACAGCCTGTAAGCAACCATCAGCAGCAGCAATAGCGGCAGCAGCGTCAGCGGTAGCGGAAGCAGCGCCAGCACAGATAGTAGCAGCGCTGCCGCCAGCAGCAAAAGCAACAGATGCGACAATAAAAATATTGAAGGCACTCGTAGCATTAGCCGCAACGACATCAGCAGCAGCGTGCTTCATGTGCCTAGGTGGAATGGCTATGGATGGTCAGGCCCTTAAATGACTCCCAGAGCCAAGACGGCGGCTCGTGTTCGGGGGTACCAAGGCTGCAACATGGTACACACAAAGTTGAATAAAGGCCCACATACAGGCAAAAGTACCGGATGAGAGAGCAGGCAACAGGTTGGCAGGCAGACAGGAACAAAGTGGAACAAAACGGCATCTGCAGTAATAGAACGAAGGACAAAGAGTCAGACCAAAATGAAAGCTGCAGGAATCCAAGAAGTTGATAGGATGATGCTGTAAGTTCTTTCAAGCCTCAGCTACACTGCCCTCTTTTCTGCTGGTGCGACTTTTGCTGTCTTCACCCGGCCTGCCATTGTCGCTGCTTTAGCCAAGGCTACAGGGGACTGTTGGAACAACGGCTTTTGCAAATCGCTACCAAGTTTTTCCCGATCAAAGCTAACCCTGTATGAGCCTGCGAAGCAATTCCCATACTCGGCTTCCTATTTTTCAGCTCACTGCCTGCGCAGTCATCCAGCTGCGCACACTGCAGCCGGCCGCCGTTACAACAGCAGCAAACACAGTTACAGTGCTGTCTATGCGCGGCACACAAAAATTTGCACTGTAACTTTTGCAAACACACGAATTCCCACCCCTTACAAACGTATTAGCGGACGCCAAACAGAACTCAAGAACAACACATTAATAAATCACGCCCACAAATGTTGTACACCATACCGCAGTAAAAGACCCGCAACGTGGCATTGATATCATGAAGCCACCATACAGTCTATCATTGTCGAAGGATTCGCCAGTGAATGCTTTTGGTTGTGTTACCAGACATACCATGTGATAATGCATCTTACTCCTCAACACTTTGTAGCACACAAACCAGGTAGCTGCACGCCACTTCAATGTCAGTCGAATGCATTGCGACAGAACCGACAGCTCATTGCAACATGAAAGCAGCGCGCATCTTGTGAACGGCATTCAGTGTCAGATGGGCGTCAGCATGTAGCAGTCTCCTCTGCTGGTCAGCAGGCAAAAGCATGACCCGGACGCTTTCGTCTGCCAGCAATCAAACCTCTAGTTGCTGGGCCGTCATAATCATGTCGTTACATGAGCCATCGCTGTACAAACTGCATTTTTTGATACTCGCAGCTAAGCGCAGCCACAGTACTGTCAATGGTATGGAACTGAGATGGCTCCACTGCAACAAAGCGACTACGTCGGCTGCATTTCGATTAGACAGCAATGATGTTTCAGCGCACTGACTGCGTAGGAGTAACAAGGACCACAAAATCAGATAGAGATTTCACAGTGAACACCACACGGAACCAAATGCATATGTTCGCCGGAAAAGGAGTTTTCAGAGCACGCCGCGCTGAGAGAAGTGCACGATATGTTCGTAAAAGCTGCGGCTTTCCCTTTTCTCATTTGGCCCAAGCATGCAAGCTTATGATGCATGGACGTGTTGCCAGTAACAAGAAAGAAAATAACACGCAACGCTGCCTGTGTGATGCTTCCTTTCTAATTAAGATACAGTTTTGCGCCAAAGACAACACATTCGATCGCTTTTTCTGTCGACCATGACCGATAAAAGAAGCTCCAGAAATCATGTCAATGTCTGTTTTCCTTAGCATTCTCAACTGAAAATCCCCTTCAAAAACAACACTCTCGCAATACTTCCAGCGTAGGTGCAGCCAGCAGGCCACCACAATTGCAGGTGTCGGCAAT
>NW_013652158.1:5000-7833 GCF_000499385.1 Eimeria necatrix
ATTTATATTTTTGTTTATTTCTTTTTTTTTCTTTTTGTCTCCATTTGTTTTTTTGTCTCCGCATTTATCTCTTTTTATCTTTTTCAGTTTACAAATTCATTTATTTCTAAATTATTATTTCATTTTCATTTTTGTCATTTTAATTTTGTCTCCTTCTGTGTCTCTTTGCTCATCTCCTCCACCTGCCCCCACCTTCACGCCTCAGGGTTTAGGGTTTAGGGTTTAGGGTTTAGGGTTTAGGGTTTAGGGTTTGCGTGTAGGGGCGCAGCACGCGGCGAGCTGCGGCGGAAGTTATATTAAAATTAGCGAGCCAGAGCCGAAGGGGAAAAGGCAAAAAAATAAAATAAATAAAGAGACAGGTAAAGGAGACACAGCAGCAAACCAGCAGCAGCAGCAAACCAGCAGCAGCAGCAACGCAGCAGCAGCAGCAACGCAGCAGCAGCAGCAACGCAGCAGCAGCAGCAACGCAGAAGCAGCAGCAGCTCACCACTAGTCTTCTTCGCCTTTGCTGCTGCTGCAGCGAAGACGCGAGCCGCTGCACCCCGTGAAGCCCTCACCAACAGCAGCAGCAGCAGCAGCAGCAGCAGCAGCAGCAGCAGCAGCAGCAGCAGCAAAATTCTACCGATCAATTCATTTTTCTCGAAGCGGCAGAAGCTAGAAGAGAGTGAGGACAGTTTTTTTTCTCTGTTGGTATTTCTTTTTGTCTCTTTGTTTGATTTCTTTTTGCTTCTTTTCCGTCACTTTTGCTGCTGCTGCTGCTGCTGCTGCTGTTGTTGCTGCTGCTGTTGCTGTTGCTACTGCTGCTGATGTTGCTGTTGCTGCTGCTGCTGCTTTTCAATGCCTCAGAGCCTCAGGGCACAAAACTGGAAGAGGCGTCTAGCCGCAGTCCACCTGCTGCTGCTGCGACTCCTGCTGCTGCTGCTGCAGCCCCTGCTGCTGCTGCTGCAGCTAGCGAAGCAGCAGCAGCAGCAGCCACTAATAGAGACAAGGCTGACCCTCGGTCTCGCGAGCGAATTGTGGCAGCAGAGCTCCGCGCTGCAGCAGCAGAAAGGCGTGCTGCAGCAGCAGCAGCAGCAGCAGCGGCAGCAGCAGCAGCAGCAGCAGAACAGAATGCGGCCTAAAATGCCAATTTGCTGCTGCAGTGCTCTCCGCCGGGAATGAGCTGCTGCCGCTGCTGCTGCTGCTGCAGGGCTGCATGCATGCAGCCGACCGTTTCTGCTGCTGCTGCTGGCCCCGAGGGTCACTTTACGAAAACTTCCTTTCAAAACTCAACACTCCCTAAATTTAATTTAATTTTTTTATTTAAATAAATAAAATAATTAAATTAAATTCCGTTCTGTCCACTAAACTGCAGCACTCGTGTCCTACCGGCCTTCAGGTGTATCTACAGCTGCCCGCCAGACCGCCAGACACTTTTCGAAAGTGAAAATTCAAAAATTGCAAAATTTGCAAAACTTGAAAACTTGAAAACTTGAAAACTTGCAAAACTTGCAGATTTGTGGCTGGCTGCTTGTGATTAGATCTAGGGGAAGCAGTTCAACTTTTAAAGTTTCATTTTCTGCATTGGAGTTTCGCCGGAGTTGGAAAGATTGAATACCTTTGAAGTTCTTTGTCAGATGCAGAAGCACCCAAAGGTTGTTAAAGCAGTTCGTGGCTGGTCTGTAGCCCGCGGCGGCCGCTGCCTCAGATCTGCAGAGGGGAAGAAGGAAAAAGGAAATTGAAAATTGGAGAAGTTGAAAGCGCCGGAAAGCGAGCTGCAGCAGCTGCAGCAGCAGCTGCAGCAGCAGCAGCAGCCACTGACACGGGAAGCAGCGCAGCAAACCGCGGCGTTCCTATTCAACAGGCTGTTCACGATTGCAGTAAGTTTCGCGCCGCGCCGGCAAAAACAAAAAGCAGTTGAGAGCGGCGCGAGAGTGCGCGAAGAAAGCAGAAAGCAGAAAAGTGACGCGAGAGTCCCGGCGGGCGCGTGCGGCGGCGCTTTCTTTGCGGTGTACGTACACCTGGCGAGCGGCGCCCGCGCCCGCGTTCCAAAGTGCGAACCTGCAGATTTCGCGGCGGCGGAAAGCGGAACAGCCGCGACGATCCGCGCCGCGGAAATGAAGACTTTTTGCAATTATTTTGAATTATTTGCAATAATTTGCAATAATTTTAATTATTTTGAACTAGGCGGGCGCTGCTGCGCTGCTGAGGCGGCTGCGTTCCACGATGCTGAGCTGCTCGACGCGGCGCGCGAGCGCCAGCAGCGAAACCACGTGCCGGCCGGCGGGAACCAACTGCGCAGAACTCAAGTACCTTTTTTTTGCAACATTTGCATTTCCCTCTTTCATTAACTGCGCGGCTCTGCGCTGCGGGCTGCCGCGGGGGCTCTGCTGCGAAAGCACCCCCAGGCTGCGCTGCAGCCGCAGCCCCGCGCTCTGCACTGCAGAGTCCAGCTGGTACCAAGCCCCGTTTTCCGCCACGCAGCGCAGCACTCCCCTCGCGTGTTCGAAGGCCTCTCTGCGCAGCCGGTCGGCCTTGTCGGCGCATGCAGCAGCAGCAGCTGCTGCGCTGCAGCGCGCGGCTTCCTCGGCCAGCCGCTGCGCCTCTGCTGCTGCAGTTTCCACCAGCCCGCTCAGCTGCAGCGCAGCAGACGCGGACTTCGCCACTTGCGCGTGCCGGCTCTCCGCATGCAGCAGCAAATAGTTCACTGCCTGCAGACTGTCCACAGTGCTGCCTGCGATCTCCGCAAACTCCGCAGCAGCAGCAGCTTCCAGCTGCGTCCGCAGCTGCAGCGCCCGCAGCTGCGCCTCCGGGTCCGCCCGCGGGGCCCCCCCGCCCTCCCCGGGGGCCCCCC
>NW_013652159.1:0-8034 GCF_000499385.1 Eimeria necatrix
TTATTAACCAACCCTTCCCATTTGTTTTAGCTCGCCGTCGCCGCGACGTACGCAGAAACCTCTCAAGTGACTTGGCAGGACGCGACACTGTCCATTTCAGTGCGTTATCCTGTGCGTCTCCAGTGAGAAGCACCAGAAGGGTCCGAAAAATCGTAGCCTACTTCCCTACCGTCGTGGTTTCGGGCTCACGCAACATATCGAGGAGCACGACAGGAATAAGCTTTAATTGTCGCAGGCAGCCTGCCAAGAACGCGCCAGTGCAGGAGCACCACATCATGCACGTTGTCTGATTTGGCAGACACGGAGTGCATGCACGAACCTCGGGGTGTTGAAATATGCTGCGCACACAAAGCGGGGTAAGCGAGTACAGAGTCCGGCTCTACACCATGCGAAGTACGACACACCTTCTGCACAAGCCTCTCTAGTTGTTTTCCGTTTGGTCTAGCCACGACTCTTGATGACACGCAACCAGATATGAACGGACCAAGAAATCAAGCAGAATGCCCGATATATAGCCAAGGCGTTTCGCGCCAATATTCAAAGACAGAGTCTACTGTAATATAATGGAAAAGCAAGTTCTTCAAACACGCAGCGAGGTGCATTCTAATTGCAGAGACTGAAGTGGCATACCGTGCTTTCGTTTGATGACTGCACGTCAAAATAAGTGTTTCCTCATCTGATGCACCGCCGCCTGAACACAAAGGCAGTTGCAAGAGTTATAATGGGAGCAAATAGGCAGTATATACATAGCACAGTTAAAGTCCTTCACGGCAGGCTAAAAGAACAACCGAGCTTAGGCTTCCGCACTTTTTGCTGCCTTTTGCACGGGGAGCTCTGTCGATTAGATTCGATTTGAGCGTTGCGAAAAATGCAGTTTCATGCTAGTTGCTCATTTGGGCAGAAGCCACTGAGTTTCTGCAGCAAGCCACTCAAAGAAAGGACGAGGTGCTCGGGCTATGGTTGATGACACCTCACTCAAAACATGAACGCACTAATCCAGGGTGTTACTCGTGGCTCGTGCGGTCTCTAAAGTGATCCTTCTCCTAAGCGTAAAAGCTTTCTGTTGATCCACGCGTCACATACAAAAATACTACTGCTGACATGGTCACCAACCGTCTAAGTATGTTATCTTTCGCCTCTTTCTAGGAACCTTTCACAGCTAGCCGCTTAGACGCACACTTCAGCACGTTTTTCTTCCTATTGACCGAAGATGTTTAATTTTGGATGAACGCAATCCTGCTTTTCAAATATATGCTGCAGCAAGCCATTCGGTGGCCCAGTTGCTTCGTCCCCATATTGAAGATTATGCCTTGCCAAAGCAGCAGATTTGCTGCAAGCTCTTTGAAAATAAATGCGACGGATTGATGTGATGGCGCACTAACGCAACACTGAGAGCACATATAACTTGGAACATGCACGCGTCGCTGTTTGTCTCTAAGTGGTGTGCCAAGTTGCTTTTATGAAACATGCTTGCAACTAACTGTTCCGTTCAATGCTGCTAGAAAGGACGAGCATACTTCATGTGACGGAGGCTAGCAAGCTCTCGCCATTGGGATATTTACAGTCTTTGCCTTGTTTCTGCCTGTTTGGCCAGCATACATAATTCAACAGAAACGTAGCATGAGAGCGCACCCGAGAGCTGCATTGCTTATAGCATCAGCGAACCTTGAACAGCTAATGGTGAGCACTGTATGTAGAGAAGCAGTCTTCGCAGGGGCACAGAGCCCTGCCCCTGATAAGCGGGCCTCTCTACATAGCTGTTGCAACCGTGGCACCTAGCACGCGATAATTATTCACCAGGGAGTGTCTGAGGAACCCCAGTGACACAGTTACCATTTTGCCTTACCCAAAACTCGAATGTTACCATACGCGGCACTTAACGCTCATGCTAAGGCCTATTGTTTTGCAGGGAGACGATCAAAAGTAACAGATAAGCACAGACATATAATAAACACAGCAGAACTACGTACGCTGCGTGGCTCTCCAGCGACGCCAAAATCACGCTCGGGCCCAGACTGCAAGGCGCATTTCTGCCTTCTTAAAATGCATTCCGAAAGAAAGCGCCGCACGAAAGCTTCACATTAGGTCTGCACATCAACATGTTTGAGTGCGAAGCCACAGGCATAACCCATATATTGATGCTTTGTAGGGCAATAATTCTGTGCAAAAAGCGATCTGCTTAGCACGGCCTTTAGGCTAAAAGGAGTGTTCTGAATTCGCCCATCCAGAGCAGTTGCTTTTACTCACAACGTCAGCATGCTCCTTGGAACAATTTAGAAGCGTTGCGATTCCAAGCATACATGTGAGTTTCACTTGCGGTTGGTGGGGACATTCAAAGTACTTGAGCGTCCCCACCAACCGCAAGTATTTAGTTTAAAAACTTAGTAAAATGCGTTCTTGAATGAGCGAAAGCCAATCCAACCGTGCTCTCAGTTAAAAGGTCGCACGTAAAGGTTGTTCTCCAACCACGGAGCTTCACTTATGATAAGCACTACAAAAAATGTTCGATGCATCCCGTAAAGGGCTTTTCAGCGCTTTCATCTTCTGCCTGCATGTGAGCTGCGGGTTTGTTCTGACATATTTACTCTCACTGCCGTTATGACCAAAGCGTGTCATTTGCGTGCACCTCCGTTTTTGCAGTTCAACGACCCCATATATTCGCCGAACATTAGACTGAACCTCTAAAGCCAAGTTTGCATTTTACTCGCAAATAAGCAACAACAGGTGCAGGAACACTAGTTTTGATACTGTTCTATACACACTGCAATGGTCTGAACGTGCGGCAACATACTGTAAAGAAACTAATACAAGAAGCCATGATAAAAAGTGTTCTGCCCATAATTGATTTATACATACGTCCCAGTGATCATGACCACCTCAATTGGCGAGAATTGTGACAGTTTCATTTCACACCCCAGTACCTTTCCGCAGGATCACGATCTTTGGTTTCTCACCAGCTTAAGTAATGAAATGGTGTGTAAAATGATACTTTTATGCTCTGGGTTCGGGTGCATAGAGCCAGTTACGTACGAGCAGTCTCTAATTGACTCTTTTAGCGATTGCATGCATTTGAAGTGCCACATCTACGTATTTGATGCTCCTCTACGTCGAAGAAGCCTTCTCAACTTTGATAGCGATACACACAGCCCCACTCGTTTGCTGCTCAAGATTGACACCCATGGTACTACCTTTCATGACTCTCGTACCAGCTGGTGAGCACAGCTCCCGATTTCACTCTGAAAAGCGCTTTCTTTTCACTACAAAAAGTTTCCTTATTTAGCTCGGAATCCTTCTTTCACTACACAAGCTGCTTGGCATGCAACACCGTACTAGCGAGCGAGGGAAACGTTTCGGTTGCAAAAGCATCCACTAGACGTTAGGGCAAAAATGTGCTGCACTCAAGATAGCAGCACTTTGGCGCATTGTTAGAGCACGCATAAAGGAAAGCTCTGCGTGGCTGTAACTTCAAGATATACATAGCCATTCGGGACGAGCTTTAGACTGTCTTGGGTACACTTTGAACATCGCACTTCTTCAGATTTTGCCCAACAATAACTTCACTTTGTATTGCTTCTAAGACACCCACATACATTGTAATAGGTAGGCAAATCCTTCAAGAGTTGTTTCACAACTCAAGCATTGCCAACCTTTTGCTTAATCTCTTCTTGAAAGCCAATTCATGAGGTCTAAAAATTGCGTCCTTGGGTAGCAGACTACTGTGGCGTAGCCGCGTACCTTCTTGACATTCAGGCAAATAACGCATGCAGTCGAAAATGACCGAACGTGGACGGTTTTTTTTTTCGGGACCGATTGCTGCACTTCAAATAGCTGTTTTTATTTGCGTACGAACGTAAACCCACCACATCGTCACAGTTGCGTTTCGCGCCAAAACCAGAGGCATCGACTGAGTGGTGCTCCGATTGCAAAGTTTTATTTAGTCTGCGCTTTCGAGCATCGCACTTCGTCAGACCTCGTCCAACAATAACTCCCGCTTGCATTACTTTTAAGACACCTATCCTCCAAAATAATCGTTTCATAACTCGAGCACTGCTAATCGTTTTCTGTGCCTCTTTTTGAAAGCCAATTCATGCAGTCTCAAAATTGCATTCCTGGATAGCAGACTAGGATGATGTAGCCACGCACCTTCTTGACCTTCAGGTAAATTACCCACTCGAAAATGGGCGAATGTGGACGGTTTGCCTTTTCTTCGGGACTGATTGCTACACTCCAAATAGTTGCCCAGTCGTTTTTTCATTTTCACACAAATGTAAACCCACATTCTGTATCATTATCAACTAAGTGCAGCACCACGCAAAAACTAAGCCTATCTCGCATTTAAAAAGCGGCCACTTAGTGCTGCGTGAATATCTCTACCGCATTATAGCCAAAGATTTTGTTTAACCAGCATCTTGATACAGAAGGAAGTGTGCTGATTTCGGCTCAAAAGTTAATGGCTCTGCTGCATTGCTTAACCGATCAGCGGCCGTGCATTGTTCATAAATGCAAAAACGTCTCCCAAAAAAATCAAGAGCTTGCTTGCCCAGCTCCAGTTAATCCTGTCCGCTAATCTTTGCGCCTAGTGGTGATAAAAAGTAACGAAACGATGCGACAACCCTTCCAATTTGAAGTAAACAGAGGAGGTGACTTTTTCTACAGAATCTCATGCCAAAACCACCCGACTGAATTGAAACATCAGGCTCAGGTTTCACGGAATAGACACCGGCGATGCAGTTTCACCTAGTAATACGCCTCAACCTGAGCTCTCTAAATTGTTGTTTTCTATGGTCATATAAAAGAGCGGGAATGACAAAAGCGGTATTGCTGGAAACACGCATTGACCCAAAGTAATGTGGAGCTGAACCATAGCTCTTATATGGCCCACATAATTCCTATATTAGTCATGCGAACACGTGCCACAACATGAAACATCAAGCGATAAAACACATAACGCTGCCTTTTACAAAATCAGATCTGTCCAAAAAGTATCTTACTGCCCCGCCAAGAGCCCCAAAGCCTACCAAGCGTTGCTGAGCATGATTCACGGTGGTAGCGAAGAGCGTGTGCTCTGACCAGCTATTATTGACGCACTTCCTTGTACGTCGAATTTGTGTACTTATTTAAATAGTGTAGAAACGGCGCGTTACGCGGGCTCATGTTCCTGCTTGTAAAGGGTTCATACTTCTGGGGGCATAGTGGCATAGGGGACCGCCTGTACAAGCCCGAAAACGCACCCACTGTTTAGTCATCGTGAATGCGCAGCGCGCTTGACCTTGCTGAAGGTATTTGAGCGATTCGCTGTCCTGCTTCGCAGCTATGGAGGGACCAACTGCTACCTGACTAGCCCGCCTGCGCACTATCTGCCGAGACCGCGCCTTCTGCCTAGTGTAGGGTCGTTTCACCAACGCTACTTTGACTTCCGTGCATCACCGTATCTACCTCTTTAGTTGATGCTGCTGCACGCAATGCAGACAACCAGACCAACTGTCCGCTACTTCTTGCCTTCGCACAATGCTTCAAAGCTGTTTTGTAATGCTGATGTAAAACGTAGCAGAGCTTGTGATGCGCAACTTTGCGGATGTCGACTATGTCAATTCAAAAACACAAAAACTACCCATCCAGTTGCGAACTGTGTACATTATGTTACTTGCATATACGTCATGCTCCAGTTTTCACAATCGCTTTAAAACCTGGTGTAATCTGCAACTGCCATCAAGAATATGCCAAGCCTGAGCGCACCCCCCCTACTGTGGAGCAGCTATTGCTCTATTGTGATATAATAAATGCTCATGAAAAGTTGTCTGGCTCCCGAGAACACATTGCTGACTTTTATGCACGGGTGATTGGCTGGCAAGCGTAGTCTCTAGTCATATTACCGTCAATCCAAAGCCGCGCATGTATTCTGTTCACACTGCTACCTTATCAGTACCCTCCTAACGCCATCGTCCACAGGAAAGATATACAAACAAAATCATTCACGCCCTGAAATTGCCGTCGCCAGAAACAGCCGCATACTTTCTTGGCCTGAAGAAAAAAACAAGTAGCAGATGGGCCAACAGTGCAGAGGAACAGAACTTGTGTCATCAGTTCTCCCCAGTGCGCATTTGTGAACCTCTCCGAACTTGTACAAGATTAGAGTGGTGACCAAGCGAGTTGCGGCGTTGTGCCTCGTAAGCTACCACGCAAGGCTCGTTGCAGATCATTGCTTGGCATTACCCGAAAACTTCTGTGTGTGTAGGTAGTCCGCAACCGAGATTTTTATGCAGAAGTTCGTCGTTTGAGCAAAATCGTGCGGAACCATTCGTTTCGTTCCGTTCTCTGAGGCGCTTCGGATTCCCCGCACGCTAAATGACATCCTTCATATAAACGTATTCCTCCCGCAGTACAATTGCCAAGCGCTTGAGGGACCTAAAATGAGTTGTACTTTACCATTAATGCTCTCTGTATTCGGATCCGATTAGACCTTGTGCTGCACTCTAGCACCAGCCAAAAGCAAGGTGAGTATGCCCGCTAGCTGCACTGTATAGCAGAGGATGGCAAACGCAGATGCTGACAGGTAGGGCATAATACGTGTTTGGCAAAGAGAATGCCTTGAAATGGCAGAGTCAGAAAAAACTTTTTGCATGTCACAATAGTAGTTCACCTCCAGGTTCATGCTCACATTCAAGCCTTCATGAATTCCAGCTTTCAGGCGGGCTGCACAAGTTTGGCTCTGTGTCCTCCACGTTTTTCTTTTACAGTATGCCGGATGTTGGCCTGACGGCTGCTCTCTACACAGAACTTAAGAAAAAGCCACTGAACACAAAAACTGGGAACTTTTAATACTCGACGTCTTTCATGCCAAACACTAATACCAGAAGAATGTGGATGCATTTTCTTTGGAACCATACGTTTTCAACTGCCTCCAAATCTATTGAGGCAGCCATTATGTAGAAAGGCCTTGTTTACAAATTATCGCGCACACACATACGCAAACCAACAAGATGGTCACGCTGGTGCCTGGAGAATATCGAGAACACCTCCCCAGACGTTTCCCTTGTAGCCTTAATGCATGAAATTTTGTCAAGAACGCGAATACATCAGGCGCTTTGGACGGAACAAACTCACCATATCTGATCTGACGTCAATACTGGCTGCATTATTCCTTTGTTAAACAAAATCTGTCCGCTTGCGCACGGTATGAGCTTGATACATGACGCTCACATGATACATGACGCTCACATGGTCGTTCACAACTTTGTTTTGCTTGCAGCCAGACTTTGCAGTGCCGGAAAAACGAAGGCCAGCTTCAAACTACTGCAGCATATATCGCGTTTTCTAAAGGTCATCTTCTTTGCTCTTTTCAAATTCGACGAAAACCCACTGCGTCGCCTCCGGGCAAAGTCTCTCCATGTGCAAAACATCGTCCCAGAGGGAAACCATGAAAGCCTATGAAATACAAAGCGGCATTCGCCTATGGAGAGCCAAAAGGCCACGGCATATCGCATCTAAATTCGTCATTCCCCAAAATGCCAACATCAAAGGCTTATCTACGGCACATTCCTTAACATTCATCAACTGCCTTGTTCCCCGCCAACGCCTTCCTGCGCGTTGCACAACCCATCCGTGTGCTGGCTGTGTCCTCCACCAAAACACACAAACACACGCAAAACAGCCTCACTTGGCTTGACAAAGCTACGAAACTCGCTGCTTGATTCAGCAGGCTAGTGACGAACGCCACAGGAACTACCAACGGCCTCACTAGATATCCCGACCATAGTGCCTCACTCAGAAAATTTTCCGCCTGGCAGGGGACGCCACGCCAAACATGTCCTGAGCAAGGCACTGTTGCCAGTACATCTACTAAACGCCTGGCACTCGATCCTCCGTACAAGACCATCTGTGACTGCGCATGCCGGCCACCGACAAGCAGATGGCCTCTTCCCCAACGCAGGATTCACGGAGTGACTGCTGTTGCTTGCAGCGCCTCTCGACGCTATCGCCAGCTCACCGCCACTTGCCAAACGAGTACACAATGCTGCGGAACAGTCAAAACAG
>NW_013652160.1:0-7930 GCF_000499385.1 Eimeria necatrix
TGCTTGAAGACAAGCAAAAGCGCTGCAAGACAAAACTATAATACGTCATTTCTCAGAGCAAACAATCTGTTGCATAGTACCAGGCTCTTGTCTTCAATCTTGTATCCACATCCTGTGAGTCAGACAGCGCATCAAGAAGTTGCTGTTCTTCTGCTTAGCAGCTCGCTTGAGGAGAAGGTATTCGAATGAGCTGCGCCATCAGTCAGTGCAAGAATCCAAGCCTCTGAGTTATTTTTTAAAATGGAGCGGGGTGCTGGGCAAGCTGGGTAGCAAGCGAAGTATGCGATTTCAGTGCCTGCATTCTGCATAATAAATGTTGGAGCCTGTGTGAGCCAATACCAGTAGCCGGCATGGGGAGCGCTTTTTCTACTATCTTGGCTCCAGTGTCTCACATAAAAAATCATTGCAAACCACTAGCAGTCCGCGGAATACAAAATAAACCTTCAGTATTATGCGCATTAACCTAATATTTAGGAACAGCTCGCCTCACTCCCTGTAGATTACAAAAAATCCACAATATACGGCTAAGGATTTTCCTTAAAATATTTTGCAGCCATAAGATGGTAGCCCGCTCGCTTCTGCGGCAATCCTGACTTCCAATGACCCGTATGTGCTTGAATGCAAAAATGAAAGGCGTATAACCCGATGTTCGTTGCACAACCTCTTAGTCAGATGATGCTTAATAGTCAGTCTCACGGATAAAAAGCCAGTATCGCAATTTTTTCTTCTACATCCCGAAATACCAATAAACTCTGTATATCTCAGATCATATACTAAAGCCGTGACTGGTGTTTGGCGACTATGGCTTGAACAGCAAGCTTGTTTCTTGTCCAAAGTACTCTTTGTTGATCTAGTTAGTGAATGCAAGCTAGGCTATTCATGGGAACTCTTTTTTCCTCGTATCAAGCGGTACATGGAATGCGATAGTGCTGCACGCTTGTGAGAAGTTTCATCACTCGACAAATGATTCGAGTGCCACACCCGGCAGCAACTATGCGGCTGCGTACGAAATTGCTTCCTTTGCATACTATGCAAAACTATGGTACTGTTTAGAATGTGTTCGTATCCCTGAATTGTGCTGAATTAAAGGCGCCCTGTAATTTGCGCTCGAAGACCGTACTATCAAGAAGCTGCATCAGTAAGGAGTACGTAGTTCATAAATACGTTCGCGTTGTCGCAGCGACATATACTGCAGTTCTTCAAGTTTGAGTCCCGACTCTGAGTCTCGGGAGCTGCATTACTGACACAGATGATATGAATCAGGAGGCGGGATCAGTTTAAAAGGGGAACTTCACCTAGGCCTTCATGCCACCACGACGCCTAATATAGGGCTTGACCTTTTGTCGTTGACCGCCTTTCTACTCAGACACGCAGCGGGAACGGAGAACAAAACAATCGAACAACTGTAACATAATCTTTTGCTTTAAACCCATGGAGTCTCACAATGCAGCTACGCACGGTTTCGCACCAGCAGAATGCATGAAAGGCAGTAGATGGGGCTGCAGCAACGGCGAACGTCACCTACGTGGAATTATTGCACAAGTGTTACGCATGATGCTGGAATTCGAGCTAGCGCTCCTGCTCGCAGGGCTGTTGCACAACTTTTTTTCCGTAGCAGGACCAAATAATTCAAACCATTTTTGCCTTTGCACATTTGCATTAGTAGTAAACAAGCGGCGCGAGTCACGTCAAACAATAGTGGGAGAATTATGTTTCTAGATTCATCAACATTTCAGGAACATTTAACGCGCGTCGTGTTCCTGGGCTCAATGAAGCAGCATGACTTTCACAGCGCGTAGCTTCCGGACCAAGTGCAGCGCCAGTATGCAGACAATTTGTTACAAGTGTCGGGTGTGTTGAAACGCCACTACTTTGCGCCACTCCTACCACAGGAATGCCGTACAAACTACGCTATGCCGCTTTGAAACATATAAACAGTTTGGCATCTCCATAGCAATTATCTGCAAACTATGGTTCCACACATAACGCGCTAACAATTGAAATGCCAAACGCATGTGAACAATCACCAGGTTGCTGCAATGTGCACATAATCCGCCTCCACAGCAGGACGCACAGTCTGTTCATTCATATGAAAACTAAATGGACTAATGACGCCCACGAGCGCCTGATAGCGTACGCAAGCACACTGCAATAGATTTAACTTTCTAACAGTTTTCATTAATGCTCGCTAAAGCCCTCGCTCCGATAGAAAACGCATACTGCAATCACTACAAATCCCTTGCGTCACTGATGGTGAAGCCAACCGAACAAACTAGCTCTGCAGTTGAGAGCCGTAGAGGATTTCACTATCAAGCAGAATAATAGCCCTCACAATGCAGCTACGCACGGTTTTGCACCAGCAAAGTGCATGAAAGGCAGTAGATGGGGCTGCAGCAACGGCGAAAACCACCTACGTGGAATCTTTGCACAAGTGTCATGCACGATGCTGGAATTCGAGCTAGCGCTCCTGCTTGCAGGGTTGTTGCACAATTTTTTTTTTCGTAGCGTGATCAAATAATTCAGACCATTTTTGCCTTTGCACATTTGCGTTTGTAGTACACAAGCGGCGCGAGTCGCGTCAAACGCATAGTGGGAGAATTATGTTTCTAGATCCATCAACATCTCAGGAACATTTAACGCGCGTCGTGTTCCTGGGCTCAATGAAGCAGCAAGACTTTCACAGCACGTAAATCCAGAACCACTTGCAGGGCCAGTATGCAGACAATTTGTTACGACTCCTTGCTATATTGAAACGCCACTACTTTGCGCCACTCCTACCACAGGAATGCCGTACAAACTACGCTATGCCGCTTTGAAACATATAAACAGTTTGGCATCTCCATAGCAATTATCTGCAAACTATGGTTCCACACATAGCGCCCTAACAATTGGAAAGCCAAACGCATGTGCACAATCACCAGGCTGCTACAGTGTGCACATAATCCGCCTCCACAGCAGGACGCACATCCTGTTCATTCATATGAAAACTAAATGCACTAATGACGCCCACGAGCGCCTGACAGCGTACGCAAGCACACTGCAATAGATTTAACTTTCTAACAGTTTTCATTAATGCTCGCTAAAGCCCTCGCTCCGATAGAAAACGCATACTGCAATCACTACAAATCCCTTGCGTCACTGATGGTGAAGCCAACCGAACAAACTAGCTCTGCAGTTGAGAGCCGTAGAGGATTTCACTATCAAGCAGAATAATAGCCCTCACAATGCAGCTACGCACGGTTTTGCACCAGCAAAGTGCATGAAAGGCAGTAGATGGGGCTGCAGCAACGGCGAAAACCACCTACGTGAATCTTTGCACAAATGTTATGCATGATGCTGGAATTCGAGCTAGCGCTCCTGCTTGCAGGGTTGTTGCACAATTTTTTTTTTCGTAGCGTGATCAAATAATTCAGACCATTTTTGCCTTTGCACATTTGCGTTTGTAGTACACAAGCGGCGCGAGTCGCGTCAAACGCATAGTGGGAGAATTATGTTTCTAGATCCATCAACATCTCAGGAACATTTAACGCGCGTCGTGTTCCTGGGCTCAATGAAGCAGCAAGACTTTCACAGCGCGTAGCTTCCGGACCAAGTGCAGCGCCCGTATACAGGCAAATCGTTACAAGTGGTTGCTACTTTAAAACGTCACTACTTTGCGCCACTCCTCCCAGAGGAGTGCCGTACAAACTACGCTATGCCGCTTTGAAACATATAAACAGTTTGGCATCTCCATAGCAATTATCTGCAAGCTACGGTTCCACACATAGCACCCTAACAATTGAAATGCCAAACGCATGTGCACAATCATCAGGTTGCTGCAATGTGCACATAATCCGCCTCCACAGCAGGACGCACGTACTGTTCATTCGTATGAAGCCTAAATGCACTAATGACACCCACGAGCGCCTGACAGCGTACGCACGCACACTGCAATAGATTTAGCTCTCTAACTGTTCCCGTTAATGCTCGCTAAAACACCCTCTCCGACGGAAAACGCATACTGTAATCACTAGTCATCACCTGTGTCACTGATGAAGAAGCCAACCGAAGAAATTAGCTCTGCAGTTGAGAGCCGTAGAGGACTTCACTATCAAGTAGAATAATAGCCCTCACAAATGATACTGGAATTCGAGCTAGCGCTCCTGCATGCAGGGTAGTTGCACAGCTTTTTTTCCATAGCAGGATCAAATAATTCAAACCACTTTTGCCTTTGCACATTTGTGTTTGTAGTACACAAGAGGCGCGAGCCGCGTCAAACGCATAGTGTGAGAATTATGTGTTTAGATTCATCAACAGTTCAAGAACATTTAACGCGCGTCGTGTTCCTGGGCTCAATGAAGCAGCAAGACTTTCACAGCGCGTAGCTTCCGGACCAAGTGCAGCGCCAGTATGCAGACAATTTGTTACAAGTGTCGGGTGTGTTGAAACGCCACTACTTTGCGCCACTCCTACCAGAGTAGTGCCGTAGAAACTACGCTATGCTGCTTTGAAGCATATAAACAGTTTGTCATCCCCATAGCAATTATCTGCAAACTATGGTTCCACACAAAACGCGCTAACAATTGAAATGCCAAACGCATGTGCACAATCGCCAGGCTGCTGCAATGTGCACATAATCCGCCTCTACAGCAGGACGCACTACCTGTCCATTCGTATGAAAAATAAATGCACTAATGACACCCACGAGCGCCTGACAGCGTACGCACGCACACTGCAATAGATTTAGCTCTCTAACTGTTCCCGTTAATGCTCGCTAAAACACCCTCTCCGACGGAAAACGCATACTGTAATCACTAGTCATCACCTGTGTCACTGATGAAGAAGCCAACCGAACAAATTAGCTCTGCAGTTGAGAGCCGTAGAGGATTTCACTATCAAGCAGAATAATAGCCCTCACAAGTGATACTGGAATTTGAGCTAGCGCTCCTGCATGCAGGGTTGTTGCACAGCCTTTTTTCCGTAGCAGGATCAAATAATTCAAACCACTTTTGCCTTTGCACATTTGTGTTTGTAGTACACAGGAGGCGCAGGTCGCGTCAGACGCATAGTGTGAGAATTATGTGTTTAGATTCATCAACATTTCAGGAACATTTAACGCTCGTCGTGTTCCTGGGCTCAATGAAGCAGCAAGACTTTCATAGCACGTAGCTTCCGGACCAAGTGCAGCGCCAGTATGCAGACAATTCGTTACAAGTGTTTGCTATGTTGAAACACCACTACGTTGCGCCACTCCTACCAGAGTAATGCCGTAAAAACTACGTTGCGTCGCTTTGAAACCTATCAGCAGCATAGGTGTTACCTGCGAACTATGGCTCCCCACATAGCGGGCTGGCAATTGAAATGCGAAACGCATGTGCACAATCGTCAGGCTGCTGCACTGTGCACATGCATGTCCTGTTCATTCGTATAAAAGCTCGGTGCACTAATGTCACCCAGGAGTGCTTGACACACTTCCTGCAGTTTACGAGTTGTTTGGTTGTAATTAAGTTCCCGTTGTCCTATTTTAATAGTTTGGGTGTTAAAATCGTTTGCCGGGCAGTTTCGACTGACGGTAGAACTAGGCATTATACTAGTGAGTGCACCATCCGAAAGCTCCTTCAAATGCAAGAATTAACTGACGCCCAAAGTGAATGTTTAATGTTCAATCGATGTACCAAATATCTCAGTAGAAAAGAAGAATATGTGCGTACTGCGAGGCGCATACAAGCCTCAGAATGAGAAATGCGTAGATATTTGTTTCGAAGATTCTAGCACAGACTCTTGCTCGGCATGAAGACGCATGTTAACAACCGCTCAACGACATTATGCCACGTGCACTAGAAGGGACGTGGTAGAGCTGTGCTAGAGCTTCTATGCTCGAAAATGCATGCCGTAAACGTGTACTATTGCAAAAAAGATATCCCGTAAGGCATTACACATGAACGGTGCACGACACACTTCTGGAAGAACCGGACTAGGCGCAATAAGGTACTTTTTGCCATGTGATTTTGCAATTTCGCTGAATCAAAAGGCGAGATGCCACGTATGAAGCAAGTGTGGAGCATGCGTTGAGATTTTGTTAATAATGCTGTGTAAAATGGCGACTTACTGCAAACGTGGCCGCCTAAAGAAAAGGACGATTCCGAAATGGAACAAAGCATATGAAAATGATCTGTAAATGGTCTGTAAGTTGTTTCGGTACATGATCCTTATAGAAGATATAGTGGACAAAAGGCAACGCACTCGGTGAAGCCCCCTGTACCAATTGTGTGGAATACTTGTGGCTTTAGTCCATTCAATTTTCTCGCCATTGGCTTTCTTACAAGCTATTTATTAACATTACCGCCACCATCCCTTCTAAGAAAAAAAATCAAGCATGACCCAAAGCCACTTGCCACTCCAAACAACGCGTGAGTAACGAGTTGTATTCAGGAATCTCGCATGTGTGAACGTCATTGCATATAAACTGGCTTTGGATGCGTTAACGTGACACATATCTATAAAGGCACCACCTGGATTCTAAAATGGCTGCACCACCTGGATTCTAAAATGGCTGTATACTGGTTTTCTACCATGCACACTTGAAATGCAAAAGACCGATTTGTTACGTTGTATTGAAACAAAGGAGTTAGCTCTACGTAATGCCCCGAGGATCCACGAGGCAATGGAAGGGACGCACAACCTCCCACTATGTGAAGCAAAGCTTTCCATACGGACATTTTCTTGAACAGCTGCTGTAGGCTTTCAGATATTCTCATGCATGCGGAGGCACTTCCAAACAACTTTTATTCACATTATGCCAAATAACACCCATCTTACCATGAAAGTAAAGGTTTACTGGCTTGAAAAAAAAGTACCTTCAAGCATCAAATTTGCACAAGTTATGAGAATCGAGTACCTTGCCTCTGAAACTGCCCACGTTCATCAAGGGGTAATGTCCTCCTATGTTTGAGATTACTCTATCTACTCACCGTCTATATTCCACTGTCTTACTTGTTTGACGTAAAATGATGCAGTGACATATGTTTACGATATGCAAATGCGCAAATGCATTAATACTCATGGTTGCTTCTGGTTCTAAGAATTTCTGTATTGTCACGAAGCCCTATCCGCTAGTTAATTAAACCCACATGCAGTGCTGTTGTGTTGACAGGTGGTCAGCACAATTGCTGTAGAGGTTTAGTCAAGGCCTACGCATTCTTGAAGTTGGGATGAATAACAGCAATGCTTTTAGCGTGGCCACACGCAGGGGCTAATTCTACAGCAATGCCACTTTCATGGCCGCACACGTGGAAAAGGAAAATAAAAATTGCTGTGCATATTTTGCTATTAGTGTGTGTTGGCGCTACAAAACTTACATACTGCCACGGAAGGAAGACCAATGATGTGCCAACAACTTGGGCAAACTTACGGCAATACGTCTCATCAGAACTTACCTGGACATTCTAATGTACACATGACGAAACTTGTATAAAACTCAGCAAATTGTACGTGCATGCATCTGTGCGCGAAAATATAAGTGCAAGCGTCACATATTCGCATATGCACTGATTCAGTACACACCTCATGAAAAATAATAATGGTTTAGTACACAAGCAGCAGCCGCATGGGCTATTTTTTACCATTACAATAAAGGCGCAAGTCATGCTAATCCCAGTGAAATAAACAAGACTAAATTCCACTGTTTGCTGCTTAGCAAGGCATACTATCTGCGACACTTCTAGAATTACCATGCATTTGCGTGCATGGACAGCGACGCCCACGATGCATGATCCAACACGCAGGATACAGCGCAACAGCGCATTACGTGCAGCTTATGCAAACGTATTTTCCAATATCTGAAACGCAGTACACAAACAGCAGCCGTATGGACTGTGTTCTGTCATTTAAAGTAAAGGCGCCAGTAATGCTAATCTCAACGAAATAAACGAGACTACGCTTCATTTTTTGT
>NW_013652161.1:0-7650 GCF_000499385.1 Eimeria necatrix
GCTAAACCCCCAAAACCTCCCGTAAACCCCCAAACCCTCCCCTAAACCCTCAAAACCTCTCCTAAACCCCCAAACCCTCCCGTAAACCCCCAAAACCTCCCCTAAACCCTCAAAACCTCCCGTAAACCCTCAGAACCTCCTTTAAACCCCCAAACCTCCCCCAAACCCTCAAACCCTCCCCTAAACCCTCAAACCCTCCCTAAACCCTAAACCCTCCGCAAACCCTAAGCGGACCCGCAAGCCACTCGGTGAACTCGCGTTCGTTGATGGCGCTCTTTTGGTGTTCGTCGAGAGCGTTGAAGACAACGCCGAGGTCAGTGATGTCGAACTGGATTTGACCTGCTGTTGCGTCTGCTGCCAATCTGTTGAACTCCTCGAGCTGCAGCCCGTGGGCGGGGTCGGTGAGGGCGTACTGGCGAAAGGGCTCTGCTGCTGCTGCTGCTGCTGCTGCTGCTGCTGCTGCTCCTGCTGCTGCGGGCCAGCGGCCTTTGGAGGAAGCCAGCAATGCCCGGCGAAGACGCTCCAGACGCAAACTCTTCCGCGCCCCTATCAGCAGCCCTGCTGCTCCTGCTGCAGCGACCCAGAGGCCCAGCAGCGCTGCTGCTGCTGCGCGCAGCCCGCTGCTGCTGCTGCTGCTGCTGCTGCTGCGCAGCGCGGAAGGCAGCCCCGCAGCAGACAAGCAGCAAGACAACAAACAGCCCAAGAAGATCAAAAACAAACTCTTGAATGTCAGTCGAGTTAAAAAACGAAAGTGCCGACGAATTAAAGTCCGGTGTCTCCCCGCCCAGCGGGGGCTTCCGGGCACATCTATGAGCATCAGGAAGAAGCCAAAGAGCCTGCAGCAGCAAGCAGCAAACAGCCCCACACCTGCTGCAGCAGCAGCAGCAGCAGCAGCAGCAGCAGCAGCGGGGGAGGGGGGAAGGCGGGGCAGACAAGGAGCGGCAAGAGAGAACCGAGCTCCCCGCCAAATCCCGCAGCAGCAGCAGCAGCAGCAACAATGCAGCAGCTGCTGCTGCTGCAGCAACAACGCAGCAGCAGCAGCAGCAGCAGCAGCAGCAGCAGCAGCAGCGTACACGAGGAAGATGGAGACGACGAGGGAGGGCAGGTCGAAGCCGGCGAGGCTGCAGAGAGCAGCAAGAAGGCCTCCGGCGAAGACCGAAAGAGCAGCAGCAAAAAAAAGAGTTGAAGATTTGCAATTAAGTCTTAAAAGAGTTTCTTCAAGACGAGCTCCTCCACTCTCGACTTGTTCTGCCAAGTGCGCAGCAGAAGAGGGCACTGGCGGGTACGGAGAGGCCTCCCCCGTCATCAGGCCCTGCGCGTCTGCAGCAGCAGCAGCAGCAGCAGCAGCAGCAGCAGCAGCAGCAAACGCAACGCACACACGCCTCAAACTCGCCACGCAGCCGCAGTGGGCGCGCCGCTGCTGCTGCTGCTGCTGCTGCAGCAGCAGCAGCAGCAGCCGACGGGGGCACGCGGGACACACGCAAGGGATTCGCGCGGCTAAGGCAGCTGCAGCTGCTGCAGCAGCTGCAGCAGCTGCAGCAGCGGCTGCTGCTGCTGCTGCTGCGGCTGCTGCTGCTGCGGACGCAGCCAGCGGCAGCCTCGAGTCAATGCCAAGAAGCCCAAGCTCGAACTCTAAAGTGGGAGGTAAAAACAAGGTCAACAGGGCCCCGCTGCTGCTGCTGCTGCTGCTGCTGCGGCGGGTGCTGCTGCTGCTGCTGCTGCTGCCTTGGTGAGTTGCTGCTGTCTCGCCAAGCCTCACTCCCGACTTTCGGGGAGGTGAGCCGGAAATATGCAGGGTCGCTGGAAAAGGGCTTAGGGTTTAGGGTTTAGGGTTTAGGGTTTAGGGTTTAGGGCTGCGGTTTCGCTGGGTCCTATCTCACCGGCCGCGGTGGCCCCGGCGGGCGCCTCTGTGTACATCTTGGGCTGTCTGCTGCAGCTCTCTAAAGTGTATTTGATTATAAGGATTAAAAATGCAGCAAAAGATGCTAAACAAGGGCGAAAACGCATATAAACAGCAGCACCTTTTCAGCAGCAGCAGCAGCAGCAGCAGCAGCCACAGCCACAGCCAGCAGCAGCAGAACGAGCGGCCCGGCTCGGCGGCGCAGAGGCCTCTGGCGTCGGCTGCCGCCTGGGGCCCCCTTTTCGATCTTTCAACGCAATTGTTTCTCCAAAATGGATTTATTTTGATCAAATTCCGCAAAAAAAGATCCATTTGAGTGGACAAACGCCGATTCTCCAGCAGCACACGGCCGCGGGGTGTACGTACACCGCGCCGCCGCCGCGCCGCCGCCGCCGCCTCCCCGCCGCTTCTCTCCGCCTCTTTGGCGAAGCCTCGGGGCTTAAAAAGGCATTTTAAATTAATTTATTTCTTGTTTTTCATGTCTCAAGCAGGCAGGAGCTTCTCCTGCGAACGCGGGCAGCTAGCTAGCTAGCTAGCTAGCTAGCCACGCGGGCCCGCCACAAACCCTTGTCTCGCTGCAGCAGCAACTCAACTTAACCCCCTTGTGTGGAGAGCGTGGCTTTTGAGGCTGGACCGCTGCTGCAGCAGCCCAGCAGCACCCCTAACCCTAAACCCTAAACCCTAAACCCTCAGTCTCGAGCCCTCAGCCCTAGCCCCCAAACCCTAGACCCTCAGCCAAAGACCCTGAGCCCTCAGTCGTAAACCCTAAACCCTCAGTCGCACGCTCAGGCCCTAGATCCCCACTCCGAAACCCTAAACCCTCAAGGCCAAACCCTAAACCCTCAAGGCCAAACCCTAAACCCTCACGGCCAAACCCTAAACCCTCACGGCCAAACCCTAAACCCTCACGGCCAAACCCTAAACCCTCACGGCCAAACCCTAAACCCTCAAGGCCAAACCCTAAACCCTCAAGGCCAAACCCTAAACCCTCAAGGCCAAACCCTAAACCCTCAAGGCGAAACCCTAAACCCTCAAGGCCAAACCCTAAACCCTCAGCCCTAAACCCTCGAACGCACTGCTTGAAAAGCCCCCACTCAAACCCTAGCCTCTCAAACCCTCTCCCCAATGTGGGGCCCCTAGGGTTTGGCCGAGGGTTTAGATAAAATTCCAAAACCCCAAAAAGTGTTTTCACTTTTGTTTTTTCTCTCCACTTCTTTCTCAAGCCCCCTTAGCTAGCCAAAGCCGCCTGCAGCACCTCCAGCAAAGCACCGCAGCAGCTGCAGCTAGCTAGAAGAGGCTGCAGCTAGCTAGCTGCAGCTGCAGCTAGCTAGCTGCAGCTGCAGCTAGCTAGAAGAGGCTGCAGCTAGCTAGAAGAGGCTGCAGCTAGCTAGAAGGAACTGCAGCTAGCTGGGGCTGTTGTTGCGGCTAGTTGGCCCTATCCGTAAGAGCCTGTAGCTCACTGTGGCTAGCTGGGACTAGCTGTGGCTAGCTGGGACTAGCTGTGGCTAGGTGGGGATACCAATGGCTAGCTATGGCTAGCTGTGGCTAGCTGTGGCTAGCTGAGGCTATTTTGGCCAGCTAGGGCTAACTAGACTGACTGGGGCTGGCTGCAGCTGGCAGATGAAACCCTATCTTAGGGTTTAGGGTTTAGGGTTTGAGATCTAGGGTTTATGAGCTACAAATATGGTGAATGACGAGCGTTCCTACAGACACAGACCCCGGAAGCTTGCTGCTGCTTCTTGTCTGCAAGAGTTCAGCAGCAGCAGCAGCAGCAGCAGCAGCAACAACAACAGCAGCAGCAACAGTAACTAGGCCAGAACTAGTAGCTAGACCAGCAACAGCAGCAGGGAAACCAGCAGCAACAGCGGCTAGACCAGCAGCAGCAGCAGCAAAACCAGCAGCAGCAGCAGCAGTAGCTGCAGCAGCGAGTCTGGCATCTTAACCGGAAGCAGCAGCAGCTAGAGCAGCAGCAGGACCAGCTGGAGCAGCAGCAGCAGCAGCAGCAGCAGCAGCAGCAACGCCAAGTCTAATTAAGACTAAAGCTGCTTCTCCAAATTATTTTATTTTGCTGCTGTCTTCTTTTCTTAAAAAGAACTGCAGCAAGAGGAAACAGCCGCTGTGAAGATATGATTGGCTTAGGGTTTAGCGCTATGGCCTAAACCCTAAACCCTCAACACTAAACCCTAAACCCTCGAGGGTTTAGGGTTTAGCCGCTAGCCCTCCGTTTACTGGCTGCTTCCCTTCAAATCATTTACCTCAAACATTTCTAAAATGTTTCCAAAGTCCCTAAAAAGGGCACTAAGAGGGGCCCCAAAAGGGGACTAAAAAAGGACCCAAAAAGGGCACTAAAAGGGGCCCCAAAAAGGCCCCTTTGGGGCCTCCTGGGGCCCCAAGGGGGCCCCCAGAAGGCCCCAAGGGGCCACAAGGGGAACTACATTTAGGGGCCCCCGGGGGCCCCAGGGGGCCCCCGGGGGCCCCCGGGGGCCCCCTGCCCTTCTGTGGCCCCTTTGAGGCAGGGGCCCCTGGGGCCCCCTCCTTGGGCTGTCTGGGGGGCCCCCCTTGGGGGCCCCTGGGACCCCCTCATTGGGGCCCCCAGGGGGCCCCCCTTGGGGACCCCAGGGGGCCCCCTGCGGCCCCCGTCTGGCTGGGGCCCCCCCTAAGAGGCCCCAGCGTTGGGGCCCCCCTGGGGGCCCCCAGTCTTAGGGGCCTCCTGGGGGGCCCCAGCCTTGGGGGCCCCCCTGGGGCCCCCCAGTCTCAGGGCCCCCCTGGGGGGCCCCAGCCTTGGGGGCCCCCTGGGGGGCCCCATTGTAGGGGCCCCTTTTTATATAGAGGGGCCCTGCTGGGTCTGGGTCTGGCTGGAGTTAAAAAGAATTGTTTTTGATTTTGTTTGTTGATGTCTTTTGTTTCAAAACTCTTTTAATTCTTTTTTCCTTTTGCTCCTGACTGCCTGTTGCTTGGCTCCTCGCCTGCTGCTGCTGCTGCTGCTGCTGCTGCTGTTGTTGCTGCTGCTGCTGCTGCTGCCTATCAGCAGCTCTAGTTAAGAGAGCAGCAGCAAATGGACTGTGGTCTCCGCCCCACACGCCGCTGAGGTGTACATACACCTCACGGGCGCGCACACTCTGCAGGCTAACTGCCGCCATTGGGCCTCATATAAACACAACTAGCTAGCTAGCTAGCTAGCTAGCTAGCTAGCTAACTAGCTAGCTAGCTAACTAGCTAGCTAGCTAACTAGCTAGCCAGCCAACCAGTTAGCTAGCTAGCTGGCTAACTAGCTAGCTAGCTAGCTAAATAGCTGGCTATGTCTCTGGCAAACTGACCAGCTAACTACCTCCCTAGCCAGCTAGCTACCCAGGAAGCGAACCAGCTAGCTAGCTAGCTACCCAGCCAGCTAGCCAGCTAGCTACCTAGCTAGCCAGCTAGCTACCCAGCCGGCTAGCCAGCTAGCTAGCTAGCTAGCTAGCTGGCCAGCTAACTAGCTAGCTAGCTAGCTAGCCAGCTAGCTAGGCTGCCAAAGAGCGCTCCCGCAGCTTTACGGCGACGAATTCAAATGCTGTTTGGAGCAAAGGGGGCCTTTGAGGTGTATGTACACTTGGCGGGCGCAGTGCCCCAAGCCCCGCGCTGCATGCGCAGCTGAGGTGTACGTACAGCTGAGCTGAGGTGTACGTACACCTCAGCTGCGTTCGGGCAGCAGCAGAGACTTCAGCAGCAGCACCAAACGCTCTTCTTCTCCATTTGCTTTCGCCCACTCCTCCGCGCGCACTGCTATCTGCAGCAGCAGCAGCAGCAGCAGCACAGCAGCAGCAGCAGCAGCGGCACAGCAGCAGCATCACCAGATAAGCAGTAGAAGCAGCACAGCAGCAGAAGCACAGCAGCAGCAGCACAGCAGCAGCAGCACAGCAGCAGCAGCACAGCAGCAGGAGGCGCGCAGCAGCAGCAGCAGAAGCAAAAAAATGCGCACTGACGCGGAGAAGCGTGGAGTGCAGCAGCTGCAAGCTGCTGCTGCATGCATCGAGTTAAAAAGCAACAACAAAACTAGAAATAAAAAAAAAGAAATAAAATAAAAATAAAATAAATAAAAAACTGACCAGTGCATGTCCCGCGCGGCGCAGGTGTCTGTACTTGAGCTGTACGTACACCTCAGCAGGCCCCTCAAACTCCGCAAAGGTCGAAAAGTCTGCGACGACAGCAAGCGAGTTGCTGCTGCTGCTCCCGCCTTGCTGCTCGTGCTGCAGCACTTCTGCTGCTGCTGCTTCTGCTGCTGCTGCTGCTGCTGCTGCTGCTGAGGGCCACAGGAAAAGAGATGCCACGCGGTAGGTGCGCAGACAGGGGAAGTCCTTGAGCTGTACAGATAGCGCAACTCGCCTCAAGCTCGCTTCTTCCACGTCCTGTTGCTGCTGCTGCTGCTGCTGCTGCTGCTCTGGCTGTTGGTGCTGCTGCTGGTGCTGCTGCTCTGGCTGCTGCTGCTGCTTCTGCTGTGGCTTCTGCTGCTGCTGCAGAAGAGCATCTACGGTAAGCAGCAGGCGGTGTCGAACGTCTTCTTGCTGCAGGAACTCTTCAATCTGCGAACAGCAGCAGCAATAGCAGCAGCAGCACCAATAGCAGCAGCAGCACCAATAGCAGCAGCAGCAACAATAGCAGCAGCCGCAACAGCAGCAGCAACAGCGGCAGCAGAGCATGACGAGGACCCCCTCACCGACCGCGCTGCACTGCGGCTTCTTCGAGCAGCACCGAGTCGGAGCCATAGCAGCAGCAGAAAAAGCAGCAGCAGCAGCAGCAGCAGCAGCAGCAGCAGCAGCAGCAGCAACCCACTTCTTGCAGCAGCACTTTCTCCTTTCCCTCATTTTGTGTCTCCACCGCCTCGCCGCGAAGAGTAGCAGGAAAGGCAGCAAAGTGGCCGAGGCCCTTCTGCTGCAGTAGCTGCAGCACAAGGAGCGCAGCAGCACGGCCGACCCGCTGCAGCAGCAGCGGCTGCTGCTGCTGCTGCTGCTGCTGCTGCTGCTGCTGCCGGGTGTACGTACACCTGAAGCACTCACCTCACGAAGCGGCTTCGCCTTGGGGTCTAAACTCAGTTCCAGAGCAATTTGCTGCTGCCGCAGCGGCAGCTCTCCCCAAGCGTCTCTGCAGCAGCAGCAGCAGCAGCAGCAGAGACATGCAGCAACAGTGCCAGCAGCAGCAGCACACAAACGGTGCAACAGTACCAGCAGCAGCATACACAAGTAGCAGCGCTAGCAGCATTCCCACGTAGCAACAGCAGCAGCAGCAAAGTTGTGCAGCAGCAGCAGCAGCAAAGTTGGGCAGCAGCAGCAGCAGGCTGATGGAGGCAAAGAAGCGCGCTTACTCGGCGTCTAAGTCATCTTGCTGCTGCAGCAGCTCCGTTTGCTGCAGCAGCTCGAGCAGCAGCTGCTGCGACCCCCTGTGCAGCTGCAGCGCCACTGCAGCAAACGCGGCTGTCACTGCGTCGGACAAGGAGCAGCTAAAGGCCCTTTTGGCCAGCTGCTTTTCTACTTCCTGCAGCAGCAGCAGCAGCAGCAGCAGCAGCAGCGCGAATGGCAGCACAAGCAGCGGCAGCAAGGGCAGCAGCACCAAGCCGCAGCTGTAGCTTTGCGGGCAAACAGACCGAACCGCGTGCTGCTGCTGCGGCGTCTGCGAAGTGAGTGCTTCAGGGCCCCTCAGCAGCAGCAGCAGCAGCAGCAGCAGCAGCAGCAGCAGCAGCAGCAGCAGCAGCAGCAGCAGCAGCAGCAGCAGCAGCA
>NW_013652162.1:0-2500 GCF_000499385.1 Eimeria necatrix
TCTCTTATCTTCAGCTTCGTCTGCGAGGTAACTTGCTGCTGCTGCTGCTGCTGCTGCTGCTGCAGCTGCTGCTGCAGCATGTGCTGCTGCTGCAGCAGCTGCTGCAGCATGTGCTGCTGCTGCAGCTGCATATGCTGCTGCTGCTGCATCATATGCTGCTGCTGCAGCTGCATATGCTGCTGCTGCTGCATCATGTGTTGCAGCTGCATATGCTGCTGCTGCTGCATCATGTGCTGCTGCTGGTGCTGCTGCTGCAGCATATGCTGCTGCTGCTGTAGCAAGTGTTGTTGCTGCATATGCTGCTGCTGCTGCTGCTGCTGCTGCTGCTGCTGCTTAAAAATGTTTTTTGCTGCAGCTCATTGTGGGTCTTTACTTGCTGGACAGTCAAGAAACTTCTTGGCTGATTTTGTTTGAAGTTTTTGTAGGAATTGGCAAGTCTTTATTTATTTATTTATTTTAATTTATTTAATTAATTTAATTTAATTTGATCTGATTTAATTGAATTAAATTAAATTAAATTTAATCTAATTAATTCTTTTTACTTATTTAACTCTTTTGTTCTTTTCTTCTTTTGTTCTTTTGTTATTTCTTTCCTTTTGATGTCATTTTTGAAAGCTCAAAACTCCTTTATTTATTTTATTTTATTTTATTTTATTTTATTTTATTTTTTTCTATTTCTTTTTCATTCCATTTGTCTTTATTATCTCTTTTTGTTTTTATTTGTTTCTTTTGTATTATTTTGAAATCTTTTAAGTTTTTAATTTTTCTTCTTTTTGGTTTTATTTGTTTTTTTCGAAATCTTTTGGATTTTATATTTCTCTCTTTTTGTCTTTTTTATCTTTCCAATCCTTTTTTTCTTTTTTGCTTCTTTTATTGTTCATTTATTTTATTTATTTTTAATTTAATTTATTTAATTATCTTTTTTCCTTCTTACTTTTCCTTTCCGGTCTCCTGTTATTTATTTTTATTTCCTTTTATTTATTTTCTCTGTCTCTTTTAATTGCCGTTTCTGTCTTGTCTACTTTTTCTCTTCTCTGCTTTTTTCATTGCTGCTGCTGCTGCTGCTGCTGCTGCACTATTGTTTTCATTGCCGCTGCTGCTGCTGCTGCTGCTGCTGCTGCTGCTGCTGCTGCAGCATTATCCGGGTGGAAGCTGACGAAAGCAGTGAAGTTGGAAAGAGTTTCGAAGTTTCCTTTTTTGAAATTTCATTTTGCAAAAAGTTACAACAAATCCGACACGAGAGAATACGACAAAGTTGCTGTCACTTACGCCTCCATTGCACTCGCCCCCTGCGTCAGACTCCTGCTGCTGCTGCTGCTGCTGCTGCTGCTGCTGCTGCTGCTGCTGCAGTCTGCTGCTGCTGCTGCAGTGGTGTTGCTGTTGCTGCAGTGGTGTTGCTGCTGCTGCGTTGGTGTTGCTGCTGTTGCTGCTGCTGCTGTGTTATTGCTGCTGCTGCTGCTGCATTCTTACCGTTGCTGCTGCTGCATTACTACCGCTGCTGCTGCTGCATTATTGCTGCTGCTGCTGCTGCTGCTGCTGCTGCTGAGATAAAGAAGACAAAAAGAAAAGGTTTGCTGCTGCATGCGTTTGTGCTGCAGCTAATTGGATATGCCATTTACGCGTTAATAAACAAAAAATATAAATCTTGGTTTTCTTTTTGCATTTCTGTTCTCGCTGGATCTGTTTATGCTTTTGGTAAAAATTAATTATTTATTTTTAAAATTAATAATTCAATTTAATTCAATTTAAATAAATAATTCAATTTGAACAAATACTTCCATTTAAATTAATAGTTCAATCGGATTTTTATTTTTAAAATTAATAATTCAATTTAATTCAATTTAAATAAATAATTCAATTTGAACAAATACTTCCATTTAAATTAATAGTTCAATCGGATTTAACTTATTTAATTCAATTCAAATACATAATTTAATTCTAATAAATAATTTAATTTAATTTAATTTAGTTCGAATGGAGAGTTCAGTTCAAATTAATAAATTAATTTAATTCAAATTGTTAATTTAATTTAAATAAATAATTTAAGTAAATATAACTATTTAATTTGAATAAATAATTTGATTTAAATAAATAATTTAATTTAAATAGATAATTTAATTTAAAAGTATGTAATTTAATTTAATAAGATAATTGAATTCGATAAAAAGGCCATTTGATAGAAGTTTAATTTAATTTTAAGAATAATTTAATTTTGAGAGATGATTTGTCGAAATTAAATCAAATTAAATCGAACTAATGAAAATAAATTAATCAAATTAAATTAAATCAAATCAAATCAAATTAAATGAAATCAAATTAAATCAAATTAAATTAAATCAAATTAAATTAAATCAAATTAAATTAAATTAAATTAAATTAAATTAAATTAAATTAAATTAAATTAAATCAAATTAAAGAATTAAATTGACCAAATTAAGCAATCGAATTAAACAATCAATTAAATCAAATTTTGGTCAAATTAAATCGAATTTTGGTGAAA
>NW_013652163.1:0-5544 GCF_000499385.1 Eimeria necatrix
TTGTGTCAACCATTTGGAAGGGAGTATGCTTTGCTCATTGCTCACAGGGTTTCCGTTACTACAAACCGTTGTATGTTGTTTTGCAGGTTGCCAAAATCAGTGTGGCTCAGGCTTCTGTTTTTGTTCTTTTATGCCGCTTTCAGATGAATTCTTTCCTCCAAAGTGATATGCACATTGTGTGATCGGTCGCCGAGTGTTAGCATCTTGAGCATCGCCTGGTTTCCTCAATTCGCGCTGCTTTAATGTTCATGCTTTTAATTTTCCAGAAGATCCCTGCTAACATGTCAAGCAAAATAATGCTTTAAAGAACGCCAAACGATAACTAATTTTAGAATCGCAACAAGTGAATGTAATGAGCTTCACTGATAAGGGTTGGGGATTCGCCATAATGGCCACAAACTGTTTCGTCGTCTGCGTCACTGCAAACGTCTGCGTTATCAACGAAGCGAAACTTTTATTTTTCTCGAAAACCCGATACTACATTACAGCCTGCGAGCATCTGAAGTGCAATCTCCTCAGATAAAATGCAATAAACTGCTGGGAGCGGATTGAAAATTAGTGTTTCGATTTTAATGTTTCTAGGGAATGTGGACGGCTCAGGTGGTGCGTGGTTGCAGAATTTAGATCTGTGCAACGCCTTGTTTTTTTATGCGTGTACTTTTGCAACTAGCAGAAATATAACTTTGTACAACAATTGGTGCAAGCCGCAGTTTTGTGTGGCTGCTAGATGATGTGCGCTGGCACATACTGTTAATCACGTAGATTCACCATCTGTTTCGTAGGTCATGATGATTTGCTATTTATGCGCTTCTGCGAAAAGTTGTCTTGGCTTTCATTTTAAAATGAAAACGATTTCGTGATGCGGGACGAAGTTTGACAGCAGCGCTTGCAATTCAAATGCTGAAGAGTTGCATTTATTTTGCTGGGAGGCTTGCAGTTGATCTCAACATGGAAAAAGCAATATCAGCGCCCGTGGAGCAGTTGACGCCAGTGTACTTTCAAAGGATGCAATGATCACTGGCTGCTACGTATGTGCAGAAGCAGCTGATCAGCGTATGTTTTAGCAGGTCCACGTTCCTGAAAAACAGGCAGAACAAGCGTAATCGGCGGCTTGCAGAGGCAAAGTGCAATAGTGTTTTTGCATGTGTTGGCTGGGCGCCTCTCCAAATTTCCTAAAGTGCTAACATCTTTCGAAAGGCAAGCATAGCTCACATTTTGTGTCAGACCGATTTGCATGAAGTTTCTGCGAATCGTTCTGACGACCATGTAGTTTGCACTCGCATGCAAGGCTGTGCGCTGTTCTGTTGTTGGGCTGAATGACAGTTTTGTAGACACCAGGTCTAGTATGGAGGCAACGTAAAAGCGGAGGCACTATAAAAACAAACCTATAGTAGTGAACTATTTGACGCCGAGTAATGAGATCAAAAGAGCGACTGTAATTTACTGCGCGTTCTGTCGTTATTGTGCCGCTTGCTGACCTGGCGAACGCCAGCAGGCACTACATTCGGACCCGGTGCCAAATATTGCAAATATCAGATACTCTCGTCGGTTTGGACAACTATTCTGACGACCTCTTACCGCCTGGTTATTGTTTCGTGGAAGTGCCGTCTCAGAAAAAGGTTGCGAGTTTTCGAATACAGACAGGCGCCGCAGTGAATGCGTGCGTGATAGCACATGAAATATCTGCGTGCTTTCTCAAAGTCAGAGGTATTTCCAAAAGCACGCATCGATGGGCCCCTTCGTCGCATAGATATCCATACATTTTATCTGCAGCAAGTCAAATGTGAAAGTTCGCAATGCTTTGACAGCTTCAGGCAACTGCCTGCGCGAGCTTCGTCCTGCAACAAGTGCTCAGCACTGATAAATTAAACGGCTACGCTAACCCATGAGGCGGCTGCGGGCAGGTCCATCCTTTTTGATGCAGAGGAAAGTGGAAGAGTCAGTGCATGCATTTCTTGTTATTGCAAACGGCTGATAGAGAGTGGATCGCCTTCGGGGAAAGCGACCTGATGCAGCATATTCCTCCTTGCTCAGAATGCCCTTTAACGGATATTTGAAAATAAAATGTACGAAGGAAACCTCTGCCTTTAGAATGCATGGCAGTGTAAAAGCCGACAAAATCCGTTCGCTAACTGCTGCGCTTTGTTAGTGTGCGTTCTATAACCGCGCGAAGCTTTGATCCAACAAACCTGATTCGTTCATATATGGAGTTCTTAAAAATACAATTTTCCCTGCCGAAGCACAAGCTTTGTGGTACCATCTGTTGCGCACATGCAGTCAGCTTAGGTCTTTCCGAGGAAGATATCACGCAATCGTCTACGCTAGATATGTTTTTCCGTATCTTTGAGAAGCTTTGCAAATGCTGCAGCGAGCCTTTGGTTTCATGGTTATCGCTGTGCTTTGAAAAGCCTTAAACTTTGCTTTTGAAAACGGTTCTGGATAATTTTCGTAGGTGTTTTTCAGCCGTACGTCATTGTATCAGCGTTAGCGCAGGACATGCCGAATGCAGCACTTTTGCTTTGAAAAGCCTTAAACTATGCTTTTGAAAACGGTTCTGGATCATTTTCGTTGGTGTTCTTCAGCCGTACGTCATTGTATCAGCGTTAGCGCAGGACATGTCGAATACAGCACTTTTACTTATGTGGCTCGCACCCCAGATGTGTGAGCTACTTGGTTTTCTAATAGAGCTGTGCGTAGATCCTCGTCTTTGATTTACATGTAACTTTGTGTTGGCTGGTGCCGTTGCGTATTAATCTGGGGCTTCTGTTCGCCATTCCTCTGCGACAATCATCTGCGTGTCCGCCCATCCGCTGGCAAACTGCATGCTCTACTCAAGCACTGTTTGCTTGGCCTTCCACGGTGAAACGGCTTCCGGTTATGCGACTGAAATAGCATAAGGTGCTTCTAGCATGTAAGACGCCCTGCATTGTGTGCTGGGGGCACAATACAAAGAAAATGCTAAAGCTTATTTCCGAAGTCATATGTTTTTCTGGAAAATGTAGATGTGTTCTATAAAGAGTATTGCAATTTTCCAATCACGCTGTATGGGCGCTTTGCCGCACGGAAACAAAGAACAGACAAACTTGTAATGGGAAGCTGGCATCCGCTAGTTGCATCAAGATGCGTGTCTAACACGCGCGAAAGGCTTCATGCATGCTGAGTCTCACCTGGGGCTACTCCTGTATGGGACGCAGAAGTCCTGTGCAGACTGAGGAGGTCAGATGGATGGAGCATAGTGCATAGAGTGCAACAACATGGCATTGTTCTTCGGCATGCGTGTTGAGCTGGGCGTATGATACTGGACGCCGCTGCATGCAAAAGTATCAACATTGCATTTGCGCGTTGTGCGTGCTTGTTTCAGGGCACGTTTTACGGTTTATAGGCAGCTGCAAGAATCACACTGGGAATGCGTCCTGAACGGGATCTTGCAAGCACGTGTGAAGTTTTTGAAACCAGCTTTGGTGTTGTGTTGTTGTAGTTTCTCCATGAAGCGAGAAGTAGAATGTGGTTTCTTTGTTTCAGGTAGTATGTGTCTCGAAGATCAGGCGTAGGAACTGCTTAGCGTTTCGACCTAGCGACAAACATGGCGTGTTTTCTTCAGCGGAGAAATAGCTTTGGTACTTGGTAAAGATGTTATGTTACTTTTTCGCGGTGCAGTGTTTCAACTTTTACGGAGGCGGTGAGGTTGACGACATCTACGAATCAAATGAGGTAATGTTCTTCATTCAACGCTTTCGCTCCGTCCAGCCAAGCGTGTAGCCAGAAAAATAGGTCCAAGCAAGTGATCAATACGCAGCACCTTCCCAAAAATGCAGTGCGTCCAATGTATAATTATTTTGTGCGATTTCGGATTCGAAATGCGACGGAACGTTGAACACATATACTTCTGACAAATCCCCGTGCACACTCCCCTGTTTTTCATGCCACTCTGAAGGCGCGTTTCATTTTGGTGTCTTACACAGACAAAATACATGACACGTTGCATATTTATTTGGTGTCAACTCCTTATGTGGTGCATAGAAATCCCATTAAGAGAGAAACGTTCAAATAGATGGAACCCAGGAAACAGCGCGCAGCAACATGGTTCGTGCTCTTGCATGCGTGCTGAGCGTGCAGTAAGCCGCTGGGCCGCTCTTGCTCACCAAGTTATCCGCATTGATTTTATGCGTTGCAGATACTATGGCTGGTAGCCAGTTCAAAGGATCACGCTGAGACTACGTCTTAAACGGGATTCTTCAAGCGCGTGTGGAGATTTTGAAACCTGTTTGTGTGTTGTGTTGTGTTTTTCCATGATGCTGGACGTTGAATGTGGTGTTTTTGTTTCAGGTAGTATGAAGCTCGGAGGGCAGGCGTAGAATTTGCTTGGCAGTTCCACTTAGCAAAAAAAAAGGCGTGCTTCCTTGACTCAAAATTAGCTTTGGTTTATGGCGCAGCTGTCGCGTTAGGTTTCCGCAGTGTGGCGTTCCAAACTTTTCCCAGACAGTACGCGTGCAGCCGCTGACAAAGAGGGTGGCAAGTGCGATTTTTCCCATGTTGTTGATGCGATAGAAAACTAGCATTGAGCGTAGCATGGGCAGGCCTGCATGACATGCAGGGTTTTACCGGTGCTTCGCTGTGTGTATGTGCTTAAAACTCTTATATGATGGTTGGCAGTCGCGTCCGGAAGTTTGTGTTAGTTGATCCGTCACATTCTGCGTGTGATTCACGGTAGCAGGAGCAGGCGACGCAGACCCTGCGGGTCGTACGAGGACGAACCGATAAGCTATGGCTTTGAAGCCATTTGTCCTTTCCATATTGGCCCAGGCATAATGAGTGTATGCAGGGAATGGTCGTAAGCTTTTGTGTTCGACATGCCGTCGCATTTGGAGTTCGGAATCCCACAAAGTGTTTCTACAGTAGACGCGCTGCGTTTCTTGCAAGCTGCTAAATACTGATCATCTGCTTGGGTCGATTTTTTGTCTGTTTACACGCTTGGCTGGAATAAGCGAAAGCGTTCTGTGAAGAACACTAGCTGTTTTAACCATGGCTTGCAGGATGCTGAAAAAGAAAAAAGGAAACGCATTGGACAGTACCGATTGGAGGGTGGTCACGAGTTGCCTCGCGACGCACATGAAGGTCTGGGCATGTATGGAACTTGGTAACGCTGCGCTAGAAGCTGGCGCTGCATGGATATGTGCGCGACTACGCTGAGTGCGTTTACGTCGACGAGGATTTGATTGACGCGCTGGAGGCTTGCGATGAGCGGTGGCGAGGCAGGTTTTGCGGTGATAGAGGGGCAGCTCTAGATGTTAAACAAGGGCAAGGCTTGACATGCATTGCTTGAGATAAGCTTGGTGCACGTGCCGTATGCACCAGTCGCTGCACCAAGGTGCCGCGTGGACAGATTTCAAACGTGTTTTCGAAAATTTAAGAGGTACATGCACGTGACTGAGATGGACTGCAAGACATCTGCTGAGTTGTCGACGGCAAAAAATTAACGCATACGCTTACGTGGGGGATTTTGCGCATCCCTGCTATTGAATGGGCCAGGCACGGAAAGCCCTT
>NW_013652164.1:0-7715 GCF_000499385.1 Eimeria necatrix
CCGGGCCCCCCAGGGGGCCCCCCCCCAGGGGCCCCCGTTGGGAGGGGGGGCGAGGAGGGCCTGTCGGGTCTGCCTGTGGGGCAGAAAGGGGACTTTGATGAGGGAGGAAATGTGGGCGAAGACTTTGTGGAGGTCTGCGGGGCCCCTTTTGGTCTCCATGAGGAGCGGGTTGAGCCCGTCGTCTCCGTAGAGAAACTGCACCACTTGCCCGTCGCTGGTGCGCACTGTGTGGTCGTACTTCACGCACAAGTCCTCCAGAGCCTGCGGCCAACAAAACTGTCTCCTTGCTTTCGTTGGGGCTCTTTAGGGGGATTTAGCGGGGAGTTAGCGGGGCTTTAGGGCTCTTTAGGCGGCTCTTTAGGGGCCTTTTTAGGTCTCTTTAGGTGTCTCTTTATGGGGCTCTTTAGGTCTCTTTAGGTGTCTCTTTATGGGGCTCTTTAGGTGTCTCTTTACTAGGTGTCTCTTTAGGAGTCTCTTTAGGAGTCTCTTTAGGTGTCCCTTTAGGTGTCTCTTTAGGTGTCTCTTTATGGGGCTCTTTATGGGGCTCTTTATAGGTCCCTTTACTAGGTGTCCCTCTAGGTGTCTCTTTATGGGTCTCTTTATCTGTCTCTTTATGGGTCTCTTTATGGGTCTCTTCATCTGTCGCTTCATCTGTCTCTTCATCTGTCTCTTCATCTGTCTCTTCATCTGTCTCTTCATCTGTCTCTTCATCTGTCTCTTTATGCCTTGTTGTGTGTCTCTATAGGTGTCTCTTTAAGTGTCTCTTCAGGTGTCTCTTTAGGTGTCTCTTGAACTGTCTCCTTATCTGTCTCTTTATTTGTCTCCTTTTCTGTCTCCTTATCTGTCTCCTTATCTGTCTCCTTTTCTGTCTCATCTCCCACCTTTCTGTCTTCCCATCTATTTCCTCATCTACGTTGCTTTCTGTCTCTTTATGTCTCCTTCTCTGTTTCCTTATCTGTCTCTTTATCTGTCTCTTTATCTGTCTCTTTATCTGTCTCTTTCTCTGTCTCCTCCTCTGTCTCTTTAGCTGTCCTTCTATCTGTCTCTTTATCTGTCTCTTTATCTGTCTCTTTATCTGTCTCTTTATCTGTCTCCTTATCTATCTCTTTATCTGTCTCCTTCTCTGTCTCTTCATCTGTCTCCTTCTCTGTCTCCTTCTGTCTCCTTCTTCTGTGTCTCCTTCTCGAACTGTCTCCAACTGTCTCCCTCCCCCCCAAACTGTCTCCAACTGTCTCTCTTCTCTTCGAACTGTCTCCTTCTCTGTCTCCTTTCCAAACTGTCTCCAACTGCCTTCTCTTCAAACTGTCTCCTTCTCTGTCTCCTTTCCAAACTGTCTCCAACTGTCTCTATTCCAAACTGTCTCCAACTGTCTCTCTTCTCTTCAAACTGTCTCCAACTGTCTCCGTTTTTAAACAAGCTTTCCAACTGTCTCCAAATTATTTCCAACTGTCTCCAAACTATTTCCAAATGTCTCCAAACTATCTCCAACTGTCTCCAACTGTCTCCAACTGTCTCTCTTCTCTTCAAACTGTCTCCAACTGTCTTCTTTCTGAAACTCTCTTTCCAACTGTCTCCAAACTATTTCCAACTGTCTCCAAACTATCTCCAACTGTCTCCAAACCATTTCCAACTGTCTCCAACTGTCTCCAAATTACTTCCAACTGTCTCCAAACTATCTCCAACTGTCTCCTCTGGCAGCTATCTCCAAACAACCTCCAACTGTCTCCAAACTATCTCCAACTATCTCCAACTGTCTCCAACTATCTCCAACTGTCTCCAACTATCTCCAACTGTCTCCAAACCATTTCCAACTATCTCCAACTATCTCCAACAATCTCCAACTGTCTCCAAAAAGTCTCCAACAATCTCCAACTGTCTCCAAAAAACTCCAACTGTCTCCAAAAACTCCCAACAGCCTCCACCTATCTCCCGAGTCTCCAAAACTCCCCAAAAGTCCCCAACTGTCTCCAAAACTCCCCAAAAGTCCCCAACTGTCTCCAAAAAACCCCAACAACTTCCAACTATCTCCACCTATCTCCCCAATCTCCAAAACTCCCCAAACTCCCCAACTGTCTCCAAAACTCCCAAAAGTCCCCAACTGTCTCCAAAACTCCCCAACTGTCTCCAAAACTCCCCAACTGTCTCCAAAACTCCCCAAAGTCCCCAACTGTCTCCAAAACTCCCCAAGTGTCTCCAAAAGTCCCCAAGTGTCCCAAGTGTCTCCTCGGACCTTGACGAGTCTGCGTTGCATGTATCCTGTCTCCGCGGTCTTGACTGCAGTGTCCACGAGTCCCTCTCTGCCGGACATGGAGTGGAAGAAGAACTCGTCGGGAGACAGTCCGGAAAAGAAAGAGTTGGAGACAAATCCTTTGCTGCGAGGGTCTCCTGTCTCCTTTCGGAACAGCGGCAAAGTCCTGTCTCCAAATCCCGCGGAGACTCTCCGCCCCCCCACGTTTTGCTGCCCCACGCAAGCCACCATCTGCGCAATATTAATTAAGGCCCCCTTAGCTCCGGACTTGAACATAATTCCGGGTTTGTTAAAAGGAGACAGTAGTTTATTACAAACTTGTCCAGCAGAGTTTCTTAAATCATCTAAGATCTTTTTAACTCTTAACTCCAGAGTCTCCTCGAGGCTGCAGCCCGGGTGGGGCTGCATGCAGCCCCGCGAATACAGCGAAGTCTCCCGCTGGATCGCTGCTGCTGCTGCTGCCAAAAGTGTCTCCTTTGCTGTCTCCAAGGAGACACTTGGAGACACATCGTCGAGGCCCAGCGTGAAGCCGTAGCTGCAGAACCAACGCGCGCACACGCGGGCCACGCGGGCCATGCAGGCAGCGGCCAGGGAGGGGGAGTTGTCTCTTATCAAGTGGTAAAAGAGACCGTGTTTGGAGTCCTGAAAGGAGACAGAAAAGGAGACAGAAAAGGAGACAGAAGGAGATAGGGGAGTGTCTTTTATTTAATGGTGAAAGAATTGTGTTTAAAGGGCTGAAAGAGGTGAAAGGAGACAGTTTTTAGAGATGCAGAGAGGTGCATGCAACAGAGAGAGAGAAAGAGTTGTCTCTTATCAAGTGGTAAAAGAGACCGTGTTTTGAGTCCTGAAAAGGAGACAAAAGGAGACAGAAGGAGACAGGGGAGTGTGTTTTATTTAATGGAGAAAGAACTGTGTTTAAAGGGCTGAAAAAGGTGAAAGGAGACACTTTTTAGAGGTTTTGAGAGGTGCATGCAACAGAGAGAGAGAGAGGGAAGTGTCTGTTATTAAGTGGTAAAAGAAATTCTGTTTGGAGTTTTAAAAAGGAGACAAAAGGAGACAGAAGGAGACAGGGAAGTGTCTTTTATTAAATGCTGAAAGAACTGTGTTTAAAGGGTTGAAAGAGGTGAAAGGAGACACTTTTTAGACAAAAGGAGACAGGTGCACGCAGCAGAAAGAGAGAGGGAAGTGTCTCTTCTTAAGTGGTAAAAAAGATTCTGTTTGGAGTTTTGAAAAGGAGACAAAAGGAGACAAAAGGAGACAGAAGGAGACAGGGAAGTGTCTCCTTTTGGATGGTGAAAGAATTGTGTTTGGAGGGCTGAAAGAAGTAAAAGGAGACACTTTTTAGAGGTTTTGAGAGATGCATGCAGCAGAGACAGAGGAAGAAGTGTCTCTCTTATTGAGGAGTTAAAGAATTCTGTTTGGAGTTCTGGAAGATATAAAAGGAGACAAAAGAGATAAAAGGAGACAAAAGAGATAAAAGGAGACAGAAGAGATAAAAGGAGACAAAAGGAGACAAAAGGAGACAGGAGGAGACAGAGACAAGAAGAGACAGATAGAACAGAAATAGGCAGAAAAGAGACAGATAGAAGAAGAGACAAACAGAAGAAGAGACAAATAGAAAAGAGACAAATAGAAGAAGAGACAGAGTAAGGAGACAGATGGAGACAAATGAGATTGATGGGATTGAAACGGAGAGGAATAAGAGACAAAAAGGAGACAAAAAGGAGACAAAAAGGAGACAAAAAGGAGACAAAAAGGAGACAAAAAAGGAGACAAAAAGGAGACACAGAAAGGCAGAAGAAGAGAGTTTGGAAGGAGAAGAGAGACAGAGGAGACAACATTTGTTGTGCGAAGTAAAAACGCCAAAAAGAGTCCCTCAAATGCCGCAAAAGCGCAAACAGAAAACTCCAAAAAGAGCAGCAAAAAGAGCAGCAAAAAGAGCAGCAAAGCAGCAGCAAAAGGTCTCCAAAAGAGCAGCAAGAAGAGCAGCAAGAAGAGCAGCAAAGCAGCAGCAAAAGGTCTCCAAAAGAGCAGCAAAGCAGCAGCAGCAAAAGGTCTCCAAAGAGCAGCAAAAGGAGCCCCCAGAAGTTCCAAAAGCCCCAAAAGTCCCCAAAGAACGCAAAAGCCGCGCCAAGAAGTCCCCGCAGCAGCAGCGCAGCCCCGCAGCAGCAGCAGCAGCAGCAGCAGCAGCAGCAGCAGCAGGAGCAGGAGGAGCGGACTCCGAGGACTTTTTTTCCGATGGCACCGGCGAGGAGTTCGGAGTGGCGGACGACGACGTAGGCGTCGTTGGGACACATGCAAAAGGGGACAGTTGGAAGGAGACAGTTGGGGTCGAAGTCCCTTTCTCGAGTCTCGAAGTTGAGGACTGCAGCAGCAGCTCTGTGGGGCCGCAGCAGCACCGCCAGCAGCTGCTTCCCAGTCCAGAGCTCCTGCGGCAGCAGCAGCGCGGGCGGCGGCAGCTGCACTGCAGCAGCAGCATCGGTGCATGCAGCACAGAGTTGGGAAAAAGCTTTTCTGGAAAAAAAAGAATCTTTGTGAGTTATCAAATACCAACAAGACAGAAAGTCCTGAGTGGCCGCCACCAGAGGGTCTCCGTTCTTCGGAGTCTGCAAGTTGGAGACAACTCCGAGGAGACACAAGGCCTCGGCTCTTGCTTCATGAGTTTGCGGAAGATGGAGATTCATTTCGTCTCCGTCGAAATCCGCGTTAAAAGGAGAACAACAACTCTCATTAAACCTCAGAGTTCTCCCCTCCATGACTCTGGCTTTGAAGGCCATGAGGCTGAGTCGGTGGAGAGATGGTTGTCTGTTGAAAAGAATAATGTCTCCGTCTCTCAAGTGTCTCTCGACAGTGTCTCCTGTCTCCAAGTGCGACGCCAAGTGTCTCCTGTTGGCGAAACGGAGACTGCACTTGCTGCCGTCGCGCTTGTGTACGTACAGCGCGCCGGGCCAGGAGTCGCAGCCGCGCAGCACTGCAGCGCGAAGCGCTGCTGCAGAAAGGGGACAAACTGTCTCCGGAAAGGAGAGTCTCTTGGCCATCCACTTGGGGACAATGACTTCAAAGATCTCCGCATTAGGGTCTGGAGAAATGACAGTTCTCCCCGAAAAGTCCACTCTTTTCCCCGAGAGATTGCCGCGAAAGCGGCCCTCCTTGCCCTTCAGCCGCTGGCAGAGGCCCCGCGCGGGTCTGCTGCTGCTGCTGCTGCTGCTGCTGCTGCGGCCCACCAGCTGCTGCGCTGCAGGGGCCTCCGAGTTCAGCAGCAAAGTCACCTGCAGCTGCAGCAGCTCCCACAGCCCCAGCAGCTGCCCCGGGGGGCCCCCTGCTGCTGCGAGGCCCCTCAGGGCCCCGTTTATCTCCACTATCTCCGCGAGGAGACAGGTCAAATCGTCTTCGTTGGAGCCTTGTTCTCCGACGGAGACAGAAGGACGGAGACAGTTCGGGGGGACTGGCAGCTGCTGCAGCAGCAGCTTCGCGGGGGCCACCACGTCCAGCACTTCGCAGTCTCCGGGCCGCAGCCGCTGCAGCAGCTGCTGCACGCGCAGCGGGTGGAGGTCCTCTTCCTGCTGCGCTGCTGCTGCTGCTGCTGCTGCTGCTGCAGTGCCGCCGGCTGCAGCAGCAGCAGCAGCAGCAGCAGCGCGCGGCTGCTTCGTGACGTGCCGCAGCTTCATGAACTGGTCCAGCACTGGCCGCACGACTTTGCGCAGCACGCCCTGAGGGGCCTCGCAAAGGAGACACTTGGAGACTCTTTTGCATTCGGAGACAGTTTTCCGGAAAAGGGCCTTTTTGGCAATGGGGTCTTCGCGGTGGCGGCGCATGCGCTGCAGCGCGCGCGCCCGCGCCTCCGGAGACAGCAGCAGGGCCCCACACTTTTTGCAAATGCAATAAAGAATTTGAATTAAATGTTTTAAAAATAAAAACCCGCAATGAAAAACGGGGACAGTTAAGTTGCAGTGGCCCCAGTGGCCCCCGCAGGTCAGCAGCGAGTTCCCGCAGGTTTGGCAGACGGAGTCGCTCCGGTTCGGGCCTGCGGCGAAAACCCTAAACCCTGATTTAGGGTTTACGGGAGGGGTTAGGCGCGGATTTAGGGTTTAGGGAGGGGTTAGGCGCGGATTTAGGGTTTAGGGAGGGGCTAGGCCCGGATTTAGGGTTTAGGGGAGGGGTTAGTCCCGGATTTAGGGTTTAGGGGAGGGCTTAGTCGCGGATTTAGGGTTTGAGAAAAAGGGCTTAGTCGCTGATTTAGGGTTTAAGAGTGTTTGTTTGGGGTTTTTTGTTTCGCTGATTTGGGGTTTATTTCAGCAGTTATTTGGCTGCTTCTTCAGCTAATTAATTGTTTAAGTGAGTCGTCAATTCATTGTTTTGTTTGTTAGTTTTTTAATTAATTAATTAATTAATTAATTAATTAATTAATTTATTTATTTATTTAATTTATTTATTCATTCATTCATTCATTTTATTAATTCAGTTTGGCAATGGAGACAATTGAGATGAGGGGACAGTAAAGAAAAGGAGACAGTGAAGGAAAGGAGACAGTATAGGAGACAGTGAAGAAGAGGAGACAGTGAAGAAAAGGAGACAGTGAAGAAAAGGAGACAGTAAAGAAAAGGAGACAGTAGAGAGGAGACAGTAGAGAGAAGGAAACAGTAAAGATAAAGGAGACAATAAAAAAAAGGAGACAGTAAAGAAAAGGAGACATTAAAGAAAAGGAGACAGTGAAGACAATGGAGACAGTTGAGATGAGGGAGATAGTACAGAAAAGGAGACAGCAAAGATGTTAGTAAGATAGTGGAGACAATAAAGGAGACAGTACAGATAAAGGAGACAATAAAGATAAAGGAGACAATAAAGAGAAAGGAGACAATAAAGATAAAGGAGACAATAAAGATAAAGGAAACAGTAAAGATAAAGGAGACAGTAAAGCGAAGGGAGACAATAAAAATAAAGGAGACATTAAAGATAATGGAAACAAAGATAATGGAGTCAATAAAAATAATGGAAACAATAAAGATAAAGGAGACATTAAAGAGAAAGGAGACAATAAAGATAATGAAACAAACGCAATAGTGGAGATAGTGGAGAAAAAGGAGACAGTAAATATGATGGACATAATGGAGATAAAGGAGACAGTAAAGATAATGGAGATAAAGGAGACAGTAAAGATAATGGAGATAAAGGAGACAGTAAAGATAATGAGACATTAAAGACAGTAAAGATAATGGAGATAAAGGAGACAGTAAAGATAATGAGACATTAAAGACAGTAAAGATAATGAGGTAATGGAGAAAAAGGAGACAAGAAAGATGATAGAGAAAAGGAGACAGCAAAGATAATGGAGAAAAGGAGACAGTAAAGATAATTGAGAAAAGGAGACAGTAAAGATAACTGAGGAGACAGTAAAGATAATGGAGAAAAGGAGACAGTAAAGATAATGGAGAAAAGGAGACAGTAAAGATAATTGAGAAAAGGAGAT
>NW_013652165.1:0-7948 GCF_000499385.1 Eimeria necatrix
GTGGACTGCTCTGTGGCATCTGCGACTGTGTCGGCGACCTGCAGAAGGTATGTGCAGAGCGATCCTATTATAGTCTTGAGTTTCGTCACGACTGCGTAGTTAGAGCTAGACATGGAATGCAGAGGGCATACAAGCACGGAGAGAGCGTAGTTCACGTGCTTTGTTTCCGTATAGCATTTTTGTTTTGTGCGTTTCGTACAATTGGCGAAAGGAGTTTATTCGAATGCGGAGCGCGAGAGTCATTCCATTTAAACTGGTCGCGCGGATACCGTGTTGGTTCTGAACAGAGTTGCGCGCTAGAAGCGGTCCAGTTCTGGTTTTGTCGTACTCACGCACAGAGTGAGACAGATAGGTGATGACCTGAAGGCATGCGGCATGAGTGTGCGGAAATTATTGACAAAGTAGAAAAATGGTTTTTACGAGAGCTTACGGCCTCTCTACCGCAAGACGCGCACGCAGCGAAGGCGGAAATTGTCATCTGCAGTCCGAGTGGGTTCATTCCTCCATTTGTTTTCGTGGCCAGTGCCGAAGCTTGCGTGTCTTAAGACCTTCTCTTCTGTGCACTAAGGGGCGTTCCCAGGTCCGCTCTGTTGCCTGCGATCACACGCAACGAATACACACAAGTGCACACGAGTGCATTCGTCACACCATCATGTCGGTTGCACAATGCGCCGCACTGCCGACGTTTCTACGCGAGACTCTTAATGCATTGCTCTCGAGTTTCGCGGAACAATTGCGACAAGTGTCGCGCGTTCCCAGGTCCGCTCTGTTGCCTGCGATCACACGCAACGAATACACACAAGTGCACACGAGTGCATTCGTCACACCATCATGTCGGTTGCCCAATGCGCCGCACTGCCGACGTTTGTACGCGAGACTCTTAATGCATTGCTCTCGAGTTTTGCGGAACAATTGCGACAAGTGTCGCATGGCAAATGAACCGATGTTGAAGGGAGTATGCGCAACTTTCGCAAGCTGGCTGCAAGCGGTTTACTGCGCCACAGAGTCGGGGAATATGTTTTGTCCATTTGCCACACGCCCTTTAGGGCTGCGTGGAGGTCTTTGGTAAGTCCGTTTGACAGCACTTGAGCCTCCTTTGCCTTGCACTAGATGTTGGAGTGAGCCCAGCTACATGCCTGTTTATGGTCTCTACAATACTTGTTCGTTGGTCGAATCGCCTTCCAGGGCGCACATGCACAATCCAGAACGTCGAGTAAAGCGAAAAGGGAGGGAAGGAACAAAGTCACAAAACTTGGCGAAGATGGAATTTGTGCGGTCGCGGTGTTTGCCAGACTGCAAGTAGGTGGGCCTAGGCGTGTCTCAGAATATACTAGGGCGAGCTAATGGTGATACGAGTTTTAGTAGGACTTTGCTATTTTAGGTGACGTCCATTGTAGATTTGCAGCCTGACTACATTACGTTTGTTTGATGGATGCCTTGATCCTTGCAAATTCTTTTGTTGCTTCTGCATATAGCTGGGTCGTTCTGCTTTGAATGAACCATTGCGGGGTGACTGTGGATCGCCCTGGATGCTGGGTTGATGCAGGTGTTTTTTGAATGCGTGGTTGGGTACCTGTGCTGTGTGACGTGAATGCTGCGAAAGGGCAACTGCAGATGTATCTGCACAATTATGCATAGTGCGTCGTTGCTTCGGAAGGTGCAGTCGCCGCGCGCGTTTGCTGTGTACGTTTATGACACATCAGTGGCAGCCGGTAGATGAACTTCGAGTAGATTTGTTTCGTTTTGTTGTAAATTATGACTGTCTAAAAAATGCGGCATAAAGTTAGAACTTCATATTTTGTGAACAGGATAAACCAGCAGATTCATTGCTCGCGGAAAATGCAGAATGCACTGCATTGTTCATTTTCTTTTTACAGCACTTGATCAAGGCCTCTTCCGAATACACTGTGAATATATGATTTTCCCATGCACTGACTGTGCTAAATTTCATCGTTACTTAAGATGCGTTTTGTTTTTCAAGGTCACAGGCTCCTCAGGCGTTGCTAGCGTCCAGCTCACGACACTGTAGTTTTCGTTGTATTGTTTGATCACGCGTTAAAGGTCGAGGCTTTCCCATTCTGCAGTACATATGAATTGTCATATTAGATGTTCAGCATAGCTGAATGCCCATCACCATATACACAAAGCACGTTTAGATGATAATCACGACACTTCAGCCCCAAACTATGGTTGTGCTGCGGATAGTCCGTGACAAATTATATGAAGGAGCTCGCTGAGAAGGGAAACAATGGTGGGTGTCGACAATAGTGTAGTGACGCACGCCGTCCTATTGCAGGACGTACTTTTGCAAAAGAGGTGTCAAAGGAATGTTCAAGGAATATATTGGTAACTTCACAGGCTGCTTCTTGGATTGCTGAAACACCGTTGAGCATGCTGTACATTTTTTAATGCGCAAGGAAGTAGTGACTCTACAGAAACTAATGTCAAGGGCACTTGACACAAGTAAAGTTGCTTATGAGAAAATGTGGCGTTTCGTATGATTTACGGCCATTCCGTATTCCAAATCATCGGGTTATTCTTGTGGGTCAAGCAAACTCGAGTACCCGCTCACTTTGTGTTTTTTACTGAAAGCATCCACCTCATTGTGTCTGTCTCACGGTATCCGAATTCTTACGTCTATGAGCGACCATCAGCTTTGTTCTGCTCTTGTAAACATTTTCGGCGCATAGGCTCTGTGTTTCCGAAATCTAGGGCGGTTATGCTGCCAAGAGGCCACGCACACACATTCTCTGGAGTTCCGATATTTCTCTGAATATTTTGTTCTCAGCAAAATGGAATATGAAATCTACGCAGCAAATGCAGTGTTTTTTGTTGTCGGGCTTTGCTGCTATTTTTGAGGAGTGAAGACAGTTGTGCGCGACCAAATAAGTCACCTCATCGCGCTTGCCGATCTTTGCTAATCATACAGCTCTCTGCATTCAACCACTTTGCCTACAGATCTGCGTCATATATCATCTTGCAGTAGCGGCAGACGAGAAAGCATTGCCAGTCATGAGAACTGTCAGATCGTCAGTTTCTAGGATGCAAGACAGACCTGCTCTACGCGCTGCACACAGTGTTTGCGCGCTGGGCATATGAGGGGAAACGTGACGTGACATGACGAGCATCCTGGCATTTATTTGGCTCTACAAAAACTCGATATGTCTATTTCATCGTTCTCCGGTTTTACTAAATGCGTTGATGCTATCTTATGCTAATAAGACCACCAGCGTATCCTGCGACTATGCTGCCCTGTGCAGTATGTGATCAAGCCTGGCTGAAGTTTCTTCACGCAGACGACTTCAGATGCGCTAGACATCTTTGATGCTTCCACAATATCAAGAAGCGACTTAAGGCGCTTACATATGCTTCATGCGGACTCCCCATTTTGGGACGCAAATAACATGGGTGTTTGTTCTGTATTGTTTGTATTTCACTTGTCTGTAGCGGCAACGAATTTGTCCAAATTTGCGTTGCTGCTCAGTATGTATAGCCTTCGTATGCTTTGCCAAATTGCTACTGCGCAGCAGCCATTCATTCGCGAGATGGCGGTTTGCTTTTGTTACAACGCAATGCGGCACTCCATCTTCGCGTTGGATACCTCAGCCGGAGCACGCACGTGTGCTAACAGCATTAGAAATGCTATGGGGGATGGTGGTCATGTGTTTCATTTATAGCTCCCTCGGTCATCTTCTACAAAATGCGTATCTGCATATGTATAATGCTATCGGGGATATGCGAGATTGGTTTCAGAATGATTTAGTTGTACTTGCGCCCGAAGCGTCCAGCGCTACTTTCCGCGTGCAAATATAAAATGTGGTAGAGAATTTTTCGACATCCAGGTCAAGGATCTATCTTACTTGGCAGAAGAAGGGTTCCCAGCCAATATGCACAGTTTACTTGACAGCCGTTTGTGTCAGATCTCCAGCGAAAGCTGGGCCCTAGGTGGTTTTTTTAAAGCGTGCTCATCCAAAAGGACGCCTGCATGTAGTCATTGATGAACAAACTTTAGTTGAGGTAACTCGCTTTGGCGTCTTCAGTCCTCTGTGAGTAATAATGCTCTATTGGTCTACGACTGCGGCAATTTTCTGTCTCCTGAGTTGTTTGCTAACAACGGTGCTATTGCCATTGTTTTTTGTTGATGTTTCTGCAAATGCATGGTAATATCTGGCATCAAGCTGAAATAAATGCGGAGGAATTGCTATCTAGTGTAAGCTGTATAGAGCAAATTTTCTGAATTCTTAGCTCTTAGGATTGGGATGGTCCGCAGGCCGTGCATACATTTTCAGGTGAAAAAACGCCTTGACGTAACCAGGTACTGGCCAAGTCACATGTAATCTTGTCGTACGTCTTACGTCCGACATTCGTTTGAATATCTTAGTCACCATGTGGCTTTTGTAGGCGTTTGAAGGGGGCCAATGTGTTCGCGAAAAGGGGACATTTTTCATACAATTCATGGCAATTTCCCTATACGACACATTTGGAAACGTGCTCATAGTGCCATATTTTGCAGTAGAAACGTGCTGACATTACAGCTAACCGCTGTAGAAGACAGCGGTTAACTGTAGTGTGCGTGCATGAGAAGCGCTCCGGGCGTGGCAGCGCGTGGAGCCGAACTTCATGTCATATAATCTTTCTCTGGGTGCAAAGATATTGAAGCTTTGCGTTGCAACAAACACGGAAACATTGAGCCCTACGAAGGTTTCATTGCTTCTCACTGCACGCTCGACCGAAAGTATTGGACTCACTTTGGGTAGGGTTCTTAAAATTAGCTTACGTGTTTCAGGCCTGTTATGTATCTTTGCGTGATTCTTACTCGGCTTTAAAGCAGTCAGTAGTTTGTAGGGGGCAACAGCCTTGATGCAAGAGCACCTGCATTGTAAGCATGCTGCGTTGCGTATGTGCAACATATAAGTGTAGTAGCAGTGAGACGAAAGTTCTGAAAGTTCTGCGCTTACACACAGGGCATTACTTCTTGTGCGTTTCTTCACTGGCCTTAACTACACAGTGCTTGGGCAAAAGACATTCACTGCCTTATGCGCGGGGCGTTTTCATCGGTATTTATAGAACGAGCCTATATTGGCAAATCTGTTGAAGATATGCAAGATGAGACAGCTGGTCAGGAGTGGGTTGAGAGGAGCTGGGACTTTCATTTAATAGTGATTGGAGTTTTTGTTTGAGTTTCGAGGCGTGAAAAATATTGCCGGCGTGAGATTTCTTAGCTATGGAGCAAGCAAAAAGCCTTCGCGACAGCGTCTTGACCATCGAGTCATAGTCTAGTCATTGCGATGTGCGGTCTAGTTAAAGGCTCGTGCTGCTGACATATCTGTTAAGACCTACATCCGGTTGCGCATCGTCTAGTGATACAAGTTGCTGACATATTTGTGTGATTTGCAGCAAGTACGTGTGTCCAATATTGATCAAACGCACGGGGGATGGGACGACAAGTTGAAGAGCTGGCTTGGTATTTTTGCTTCTGCCAAAAATTTGGCTTGTGCAGTGTCACAAAGCCATATCAAATCGACGTAGGCTAGACGCCTGTGAGCGGTGGTGAAGACAGATGTCGTCTTTGCCATACAGATCTCGTGAGGACGCGATAGTCCGCCACCCTTTTGCAAATATAGACAAGCAGCTTGTTGAAGGCAACGGGAACACTTTGATTATTCTAAAAATGTGTCTTGCAATCTTAGTGCTACTATTATCACGAGTTTTCTTGCATAAAAAAGCAATGGATTCCAAGGGAGTAAGCGTTGTGGGCGATAGATTTGTGCAAATTATTCAATTCGCTCACGGCGGTGAAGGCTTTTAACCCTTAGCAGCAAAGATGGTTTGGACATTTCATAAAGTATGGCAGTAAAATTGACTAGCAAGCAAAGTGTTCCGTGCTCCTCTTTGTTTCGTTTTTCTAATATAATTGGTGTTAGGTTGTTACAGACTTTTTTCAGCTGTCTAGCTCAAGACGAGAACTCTCATAATGATCCTGAACATTCAAACATTCAGGACTGCAGAGTGCGTTCTGTGCATATGCTAAATCTTTATCAGCGGCTTTGTTGTGTCCGCGTTATTTTCGTCCTTTGCCTTCTCCCTTTGTCGCGAGAGGAAGCCGTGAGAGAACAACAACATGCATCTGCAGCCTGTAAGTCTTCGACGTGTAGCAAATGATATTATTTTTTGCGATAGGAAACAATTTGAAGATCAAGGGAATCAATAAATTTCTTCGCAACGTGCGCTTGTGAATTATTCCCTGAACGAAGGCGTGTCGCCAAACGACCTGGTCTTTGAATCGATTGCGCAACAATGGACTTATCAGCAGGCGTTGTTGTGTCCAGAATTGCAGTTATCAATCTCAGTTGCAGATGAGATCTCATAGTTCTCGGTTTGCAACATTATAGCTGAGGCTCAGCTTGAGATTCTTTTAGCTGATTTATTTGGCTTGCGCTGTTTTTCGCTCAACTGCACCGAAATGATCTTCAACGCGCATGTGCTTTTTTTATTCATTGTCTGTTTGGCATTTAGCCAGTAAGTAATCACAGGCTTGTTTATAATGTACAGGGCGTGCTACGAGGTGTGCAGAAACAATCGCGCCATTTTGAGTCCGCTATATGCTTTGTATAAAATAAGGTAATCCTGAGGGGAAAACGAACAAAAGTGATGCTTATACGCTTCCAAAAAGTGCTCCTGAGGTTTCCGTGCCTGTGCCGTTTGCAAATGTGTTTGTGTCGCTTGGTTTTGCAGATAGTTGGCCTAGCTGTGCCCGCGTGTCTGAATCTTGCTTTTTCATGAAGATGCCGTCAATGTTATGCAGAGACAGTGTTTTGTATACGCGCCCAGATATTATTCAGTAGGGAGCCACCATCTACAGTGTGTGCCTGACGTTTTGTTTATCTTTTCTCTATTGTGGGTGCGCATGCTGCAACGCAAGATCTCACGTGTGAGAAATCTCACTTAACCCCGCGCGCCTTGCTTTGCATATCATTTACTGGACTCCATTGTTTGGTGGGAAAACTGATACCTAGCTGAATATGAGTTTTTTGCAATGGTTGTACAGAGACTTGTGCTGTCTTGGCTCTAGGAGTGCAACTCATCTGCGTGTTCTGATTGCCTACAGGGAGTACGCGACTGCGGCTTGCCGTCTCACACGAAGCTTTTAGTTTCCAGCGAATCATAGATGCTTGAAATGTTTGGTAACAAATTGACCGGGCGCTTCACAACGCATGAGACAGCCCTTGTCGTTTCTGGCTTGTACCATGGCCTAGTAAGTGTGGTGGGGCTACATTTCACTCAAAGTATATTATTAACCAGTACCAGGTTCAGCTTAGTTGCTGCGCAGCTCATACGTGTGACTTTATTATTGTAGCCTGTAAGCCGTTGGGTGTGTCGAACTTCGCAACATCGAGGACAATTGTCCGCCCTACTCTCCATTGGACGTCGTATTGCTGTTGGTCCCATGGTGTTCGCTCGAGGTTTAAGCCAACCAGTTCTAGAATTTTTTGGTGTTGCATGTGGCTCACGTGGATAAAGGCAGTGCCCTTTGCAGCTGGCATGGATGCAAAGGCGGGATCGTGAGGGAATTGTGCGGGTTTTAGATGCTTACATGCTTTTGTTGCGCCAAGGACGTAAGTAGATACATATTTAGTCGACAAAAAGAGCTCAAAACCGTTGAAAAGCGATGTTGGGTTTTTTTCGCAAGCGTCCGTACCTCGCGCGTGTATAAACTTGGGATTTGGCATTTTCGGAAGGATCTACTGCCATTGCAGTCATAATAGTGGACAAATAATATGGCGTCGCTCGGTTTGTACCCGTTTGTGCAATGGTTTTACAATGCCTGTGGCGGGGCTCGAGTAGGGGGAGCATTGTAGGTGCTTGCTTAGGAGAGACTAGTACTATTTTAGGGAGTGAGTCCCATCGATAGGCAGTTTGCCTGCGTTGTGTAACTCTTGCATAGCTA
>NW_013652166.1:0-7503 GCF_000499385.1 Eimeria necatrix
CCCGCCTCTGCCGCCATCCCCACCCCCCAACCCCCCGCAGCAGCAGCACCACCACCACCAGCAGCAGCAGCAGCAGCAGCAGCAGCAGCAGCAGCAGCAGCAGCGGGAGGGGCCCGGGTGTGTGGTGCAGGACCTGTCGGAGCTGGACCGGCTGCTGAAGGAACTGGGGATGACCTTCTACCTGGAGCAGTCGCGAGACATGACAATGCTGATGCCAGTTAATGCTGCTTTTGCTGCTGCTGCTGCAGCAGGAGTGGACTTGCACAGACTGTCTTGGCAGGCCAAGTGGCGGATTCTGCAGTTCCACATAATTCCCAACCAAGTCGTGGACTTGGCCGACGCGCTGCGGGCCCAGCAGCAGCAGCAGTTCGACACTTGGGAGGGGTCCCCGCTGCTGATCGGCAGGCGCAGCAGCAGCAGCAGCAGCAGCAGCAGCAGCAGCAGCAGCAGCAGCGGCGAAGGGGAGGCCGAGGGGGAGGCGCCCGAGTACGTCGTCAACGGGGAAGCAAAGGTCATTTCAAAACCACCCAAAATCGAAACTTTCAACGGCGCTTCTTACAAAATCAACAAAGTAAACCCTAAACCCTAAACCCTAAACCCTAAACCCTAGAGGGCGGAAGCCGAGAGAGCGCACCGGGGAGGAACTGCAGCAGCACTCACCGCCCCCCAGCCCCCAACCCCAAACCCTAAACCCTAAACCCTAAACCCCAAACCCCAAACCCCCAACCCCAAACCCCAAACCCCAAACCCTAAACCCTAAACCCTAAACCCTAAACCCTGCTGCTGCGCAGGTGCTGCTGCCTCCCACAATGACTGCGGAGGACTTAAAGCCTGCGAAGCAGGAGCAGCGCATTCACCCCGAAGTCACCGAACGGCTGCGGCGGAGGGGCCCCCCGGAGGGGCCCCCCAGCCCCGAGGAGGAGCAGCAGTTTGCTTCAGTGGACGGCACTGTTGAGATGCACAGACCCGCCACAGACCCCAGGCTCCCCGGTCTGCTGCTGCTGCTGCTGCTGCTGCTGCTGCTGCTGCTGCTGCTGCTGCTGCTGCTGCTGGTGCGGGTGCTGGTGGTGCGGGTGCTGGTGCTGGGAGTGCTTTGGGGCCGCTGTTGGCTGCTGCTGCTGCTGCTGCTGCTGCTGGTGCTTTTGGCGCCGCGGTTGGCTGCTGCTGCTGCTGCTGCCATTGCTGCTGCTGCTGCTGCTGCTGCTGCTGCTGCTGCTGCAGGGAGCTTCCGCCCGGACCCGCTGCTGCAGCGCAGCCAAGTGACCCCGCAGTTCGTGCGGGGCATTAACAGCCAACACGCCCGCTGGGACGACTCGGTGTACCACCGCACGCCCAAGACCCGCACTGCTGAGGAGCGGAGGCCGCAAGGTGACTGCAGCAGCAGCAGCAGCAGCAGCAGCAGCAGCAGCAGCAGCAGCAGCAGCAGCGGTAGCGGCAGCGCAGCGGCAGCGGGGGCGGAGGCAGGAACTGAGCTGCGGCGGCAGCAGCAGAAGCAGGACTGAGCTGCTAAAGCTGCAGCAGCAACAGCGGCTGTGGCTGCAGCAGCGACTGCTGCAGCCGGAGCAGCAGCACTCGCTGTTGCTGCTGCTGCTGCTGCTGCTGCTGCTGCCGCTGCTGCTGCTGCTGCTGCTGCTGCCTTTGGCTCTTCTGCCCCTGGCTGCCGCCCAGCCGCTCTCTGGTTTCCTTGGAAGTTCTTTGTGTTTCTTTTAATCTCTTTGTCTTATTTATTTATTTATTTTTACTTTTTATTTCTTTTAATCTCATTACTGTTTAATTATTCGTTTTAATATCTCTTTTCTGTTTTCCTTTCTTCTGCCCCACTCTATCTCTTGTCTTACAACCCCTTCCTCCACTTCTTTAGCCCTCCCTTCTCCGCCTGAAAACCACCTTCCCTGCTGCTGCTGCTGCTGCTGCTGCTGCTGCTGCTGCTGCTGCTGCTGCTGCTGCTGCTGCTGCTGCTTGCTGATTCTGCTGCTGCTGCTGCTGCTGCTGCTGCTGCTGCTGCTGCTGCTGCTGCTGCTGCTGCTGCTGCTGCTGACGAGCTGCTGGGCTTCCAGCAAGAGCCCGAAGACCTCAGCAGCACCCAAGCCCGCATCAAAGTCTTGGGCCACACCGAAGGCGCCACAGTACCCCCTGAGGGCCCCCAGCCGGCCCTCACCCGCATCAGCCCAGGCGGTAGGCCTTCAACCCTCCACTCTTGGGGCCCCCTAGGGGCCCCTGGGGGCCCCCTGGGGGCCCCCTGGGGGCCCCCTAGGGGGCCCTTTAGGGGGCGTTTAGGGGGCTTTTAGGGGTTCTTAAGCGGCTTTTTAGGGAGCCCCTAGGGGCACCTTTAGCAGCCCTTTAGGGGCACTTTAGAGCCACTTTAGGGGGCCCTTAGGGGCATTTTTTGGGGCCCCCAAGGGGATCCCAAGGGGCCCCTGGGGGCCGCCTGGGGCCCCCTGGGGGCCCCTTAAGGTACCACTGGTGTTCGTTGTTTGGCTGTTTTTGGAGTTGTTGAGTTTCTTTTTGTTTCGTTTGTTTGAGTTTTTTGTTTCTTTTTTATCTCTTGTGGCTCCTTGTGCTTGCGGCACTTTGTGCTCTTTTATCTTTTCTTTTTTTCTTCTTTTTTCTCCATTTGTTTTTTGCATTTTGTCTTCTCCCGCCTCTATTTGCCTCTCCTTTTGCCTTCATTTGTTTCTTTTAATCTCTTTTTGTCTCTTCTCTTTTTGTCTCTTTTTGTTTTTTGTTTTCATTATCTCATCCCGAACTTCTTTGCATGCAGTTTCAGTTTCGGGTGTTTCCACCTGGGAGGTACTTGTCCATCTTTTGTCCACTTGAGCGTTTTGGATTTTGCGACTTTTTGCGAATGTGCCGAAATAACTAATTAGCGAAACATCCGAAGAGTTAGTTCATTCTTTAGCGGAGAAAACGGAGAATAACTTGGAAAGAAAAGCAAATTAATTGACTAATTCGTTGAAGAGCAATTGAGAGTTAAGTGTTTTTTGTTTTTTTTACGAACTTGAATTTGCCCAGGAGCCCGCCCCTCCGAAGTCGGCCTCACCTTCGAGTCCTCCGTCAACCCCGAGGCCGCCCCCGAAGACCCCATAAGTCAATTTGTAGATGTGCTGCTGGGGGGGCGGGCCGTGCGGCCTGCTGCAGCTAGCCAGCCAGCTAGCCAGCCAGCTAGCCAGCCAGCTAGCCGGCCAGCTAGCCAGCCAGCTAGCCACACAGAGCCCAGCCTCTTCTCCCTCCCCATGACCCCCACTGCGGCCCCCAAGGTCAAGGCCTTGGGGCTAGCTGAGGGGCTGCTGCCCTCTGAAGAGCTCATTACCCACCACTGGAGAGGCAGCAGCAGCAGCAGCAGCAGCAGCGCGCAGCACAACCTCAGGAAGCCCGGGCAGCAGCAAAGGACTCAGGCGCCCTTCGCCTCTCTCTGGAGCCAAATCAGCACCATTCCCTGAGGCCTAGGGTTTGCGCTTCAGGGTTTAGGGTTTAGGGTTTAGGGTTTGCCGCCCAGGGTTTGGACTTTGCTGCTGCGGGCTCTGCGCAGCTGACCGCATGCGCAGTCTCAGGTGTATGTACACCTCGGTGTACTCAACAGCGGCAAAAGCAGGTGCTATTAAACCACAGGGGCCCCCAGGGGGCCCCTGCAGGGGCCTCCAGAGGCCCCCGGGGGCCCCCGGGGGCCCCCAGGGGCCCCTGGGGCCCCACAGATTTGCAGGGGGCCCCATAAGGCCAATAGGCGGCGACAGGTGGCCCCCCAGGGGCACTGGTATGTGGGGCCAAGACCCCTGGGGGGCCCCCAGGGGCCCCCAGGGGCCCCCAGGGGCCCTCCGGGGCCCCCGGGGGCCCTATAGGGGCCTAGTGGGGCCGCATAGGGGCCCCACTAGGGCCCCACAGGGACCCCTGAGGGGCCCCACTGGGGCCCCCCAAAGCGGCGGGACGGCAGCTTTGGGGGCCCCGCTTTGCATGCATCAGGTGGCACAGAAAAAGAGACAAACAGCAGCAATTGTCTCTTTTTAGTTTGAGTGATTTTCCCCTCTGCGGGCCTCAGAGGGCTTTCTTGAGTCTGCAGCACCAGCAGCAGCAGCAGCAGCAGCAGCGGCGCAGCAGCAGCGCAGCAGCAGCAGCAGGTGGTCTCAGGTGCGCAGACACCTCGTCAACGGCCGTGGGGTGTACGTACACCCCAGCTGCATGCATGTGTGGGGCGGCAGCGCATGCAGCCCCATTCTTCAAAAGGGCGGAGTCTTCACAATCTCCACAACAAGCGTTTGCATGCGCTTCCGTGCATGCACTTGCATGCACGGAAGCGCATGCAAGTGCATGCATGCGAAGCTGCATGCACTTGCATGCATGCGAAGCTGCATGCAGCTGCAGGCATGCAGCTGCATGCATGCAGCTGCAGCTGCATGCATGCGGCTGCATGCATGCAGCTGCATGCACTTGCACGCAGCGGGCCTTGCATGCGCAGGTGCTTGCATGCGCCTGCATGCACGCAAGCACTCCGACTCGCATGCATGCTTGCATGCATCAATGACTGCATGCATGCACGCATGCATACACTAATGCCTGCATGCATGCATGCATACACTAATGCCTGCATGCATGCATGCATGCCTGCATGCACACACAAATGCCTGCATGCACGCATGCATGCACACACGAATGCCTGCATGCATGCAGTAATGCATGCGCTGGCTCGGGTTTGCATTTGTTGTTTTCTTTTCTTCTTTTGCTGCTCTTCACTTCGTGCTGCTGCGAAGCGGCTTTTGCTGCCGCCCCACGCAGAACGCCCAGCGGCTCTTCTCTCCCTAGACGAGAGGGAAAAGCTCCGCCCTTTAAGCACTCCACGCGTCACCAACAGCTAGCTAGCTAGCTAGCTAGCTAGCTAGCTAGCTAGCTAGCTAGCTAGGCAGGCGGCTAGCTAGCCAGCCAGCTAGCTCCCAGAGGGGGAAAAGCTCCGCCCTTTTAGCACTTCACGCGTCACCAACGGCTAGCTAGCTAGCTAGCCAGCCAGCTAGCTAAGCAGGTAGCCTGATAGCCAGCTAGCTAGCAGGCGGCTAGCTAGCAGGCGGCTAGCAGGCGGCTAGCTAGCCAGCCAGCTCCTAGCGAGGGAAAAACTCCGCCCTTTAAGTACTCCACGCGTCACCAACAGCTAGCTCGATAGCTTGCTAGCCAGCTAGCCAGCTAGCTAGCCAGGTAAATGGCTAGCCAACCAGCTAGCTAACTAACTAGCTAGCTAGCTAGCCAGACAGCCAGCTAGCCAGCTAGCCAGCTAGCCAGCCAGCTGGCCAGGCAGCTAGTCAGCTAGCTAGCCGGCTGGCAAGCTAGTTAGCCAGATAGCCAGCCACCTACCTAGCCAGCTAGCCAGACAGCTAGCCAGTCAGCTAGCGAGCTAGCTCAAAAGAGGCGAAGGAAATAAAGAAACGGAAAAAATAAAATGGAACAAAAAACGGAAGAAAAAAAGGGGGGAAAAAGAGCAGAACGCTGCAGAAGGAGAAGATAAAAGAGAAGACCAGCGAGGCTTTAACCCCTAACTTAGGCTAGCTAGCTGCGGCTAGCCAGCCTAAGTTAGCTGCGGCTAGCTAGCTGCGGCTAGCTAGCTGCGGCTGGCTAGCTGCGGCTAGCTAGCTGCGGCTAGCTAGCTGCGGCTAGCTGACTATGGCCAGCTAGCTGCGGCCAGCTGGCTGGCGTCAGCTAGCTGCGTCTAGCTAGTCAAAGCTAGCTGGCTACGGCAAGCTAACTGCAACGAGCTAGCCACAGGTGGCTAGCTGAGTCTAGCTAGCTACGGCTAGCTAGCTGTGTCTAGCTAGTTCCGGCCAGCTAGCTGCTGCTGCTGCGCTCCTGCGACGCACAGCAACAGCAGCAAAGCAGCAACAGCAGCAAAGCAGCAACAGCAGCAAAGGAGCAAGCAGCAACAGCAGCAAAGCAGCAACAGCAGCAAAACAGCAACAGCAGCAAAACAGCAACAGCAGCAAAGCAGCAACAGCAGCAAAACAGCAACAGCAGCAAAACAGCAAGAGTCTTCAACCACTTGAGAAATTTTCAAGTCAGTGCCAAAGACATCCTACACGACCTCAGCAGCAAACTGGCGGCTGCTAAGCCCTAAATGTCTATTGCTTCCCCTGCTGCTGCTGCTGCTGCTGCTGCTAGCGCCACAATTCTCGCCGCTGCTTGTCCTGTTCCGCAGCAGCAGCAGCAGCAGCAGCAGCAGCAGCAGCAGCAGCACCAACTGCTGAGGACGCCACAGCACCACAGTGGGCACCAACACAGCTGCTCCAGGACTGGAACCTGCTGCTGCTGCTGCTGCTGGCGCCGCTGCTGCTCTTACCAAACGTCTGCAGCAGCAGCAGCAGCAGCAACAGCAGCAGCAGCTGCTGCTCCGTGTTGCCCGCCAACTCCTTCCTTCCGAGTTTGGTAAATCACTTTTTTTAGATCTGAAGAAAAAAGAAAAAAGAAATAAAAGAAGCAGCAGCAAACAAATGAAACTCCATCAAATCAACACAGAATAACATCAACCGCCCCAACGACAGCAGCAGCAGCAGCAGCAGCAGCAGGTGCTGCTGCTGCAGCAGGTGCGGCTGCAGCAGCAGGAAATGAGTTCTTCCGCTCGCCTGCTGCGGCCTTGCGGATGAATTTTATTTTTATTTTGAAATTAAATTAAATTTATTTCAAATAAAACCATTTAAATGAAACATAAATTAGAGCAGCAAACTATCCAATCAAATAAACTCCACTTTTAAACTTCAAAAAAAAAAACCCAAAAAACTTTTTGCTGCCTCTGCATGCACCCCTGCGCCCCTACCCACACCCACCCCCCGCTGCAGCAGCTGCTGCAGCAGCAGCTGCAGCAGCAGCTGCAGCAGCAGCTGCAGCTGCTGCAGTGCTGCAGCAGCGGCTGCTGCAGTGCTGCAGCAGCAGCAGCAGCTGCTGCGGCGCAGCAGCAGCTGTTGCGCCGCAGCACCAGCAGCAGCAGCGGGCGCTGCGGCGCAGCAGCAGCAGCAGCAGCAGCAGCAGCTTACGTCGTCGACGTCGAGGTCCTGCTGCTGCTCGTCGTCCTCGCTGGCGGATCCCGATCCCGATCCCGACTCCTGGAACTCGATCCCACCTCCCGCGTTGTCTTCTTCTCCAAAAGCATCCGTTTCATTTATTTTGGCATTTGCCGGAAGTTCTCCGAAGGACTTGAGCGCTCGCGCCTCGTCCGGGGTGTATCTACACCAGACCCCACAGCCCAGACACCCCACACCTCCTGCTGCTGCTGCTGCTGCTGCTGCTGCTGCTGCTGCGGGGGCAGCAGCAGCTGCGAAGGCGCAGCAGCGCAGCAGCTGCGCTGCCGCACTTCCTTAGTGCGCAGCAGCAGCGCACTCACCAGGGAACGCGCGAAACACTACGCGCTACACAAAACACTAAACCCTAAACCCTAAACCCTAACACTCAACACTAAACCCTAAACCCTAAACCCTAAACCCTACTTGGCGATCACGTCGCCCTTGTTGTCTTGAAAGTCCCGCAAAGACACCAACA
>NW_013652167.1:0-7873 GCF_000499385.1 Eimeria necatrix
TGCCGTTCCCTGCCTGTTGCCTCTCGCACGTATGCGGAGCAGCATAACCTCTGAATGCGTGTCCCTGTGTCGCCGCTAAACGCTCACTACAACAAAGGCATCCTGCTCACAACCATGTAGCTGGACTCACTCCAACACCTAGTGCAAGGCAAAGGCGGCTCAAGCGCTGCTAAGCGAACTCACCAAAGACCTGCACGCAGCGCTAAAGGGCGTGTGGCAAACGAACAAAACATATTCCCCGATTCTGCGACGCAGTAAACCGCTTGCAGAAACCTTGCAAAAGTTGCGCATACTCCCTTCAGCGTCGGTTCATTTGCCATGGGACACGCGTCGCAATTGCGCCGCGAAACTCGAGCGCAATGCATTAAGAGTCTCACGTAGAAACGTCGGCCTTGCGGCGCATTGAGCACCAAACATGACAATGTGACGAATGCACTTGTTACGGTTTACTCTGATGAGCAATGCGAGGCGGCGATTTTGTAGAATGGTTCATGGTGTGGGAAACAAGTGTCGCGTGCAATTTCGAAGAAAGCGGAGGCAGACAAATCAAATTGGAGTTGACAGCGTGCTGCGAGCAAAGTTTTCACTCCTGTGTCCGTCCACTGTTATCCACCGTAAAATCTCTTTTTGTTTCGTGCTAATCGATTATGCAAATCTTCATGTGATTGTCCTGTTTTGCCGCGTATGCGGCCTGCGTGTGCCGAGGATGCTATGTGTATCACACTCCTCAATTCGAACGCTTTTCGCAAGAAGCCGTGATCCACAAGAATTCATGTAGCCGCGCAGGCATATTGAGAATGAAATCCTTGTCTCTCTCTTTAAAAACGCAAAGCAAGCACCTCGAACGCAATTCAAGCATATAAACGATGGCTGATTACTTGCTAATGCATATTTCGGACTCCATATGTTGCCCGAACTACGGAGCTGCCTCGGCATCCCAGAACCTAATGGCATAGGCTTCCACATACTCGCTGCGTAAAACGAACAGAATGGCATATCATAGATCTACTATCTAATATCAGGCTTTTGCTTGCCGATCTAATCGAAAACTGTCGTCACTCACTACCCACCGGCAAAGCCGCTTTTGACGTTTTTTCAATGAACCTTCAATTGTCACTTACCACCGACATTTTCGAGCAAGTGACTAAAGGCATGCGTCACCTTTTTTTGGCCGTGCATCGGAGTGGATATGCGCGGTGCAAGCTTTGAGGGTGAGCTATTATGTACACAATATTGCTTTTGTTCGAACACGACGTCACAGTGGAACACACGCTACTGGTGTTCGCTACTGGTGGATGATGACGAGCGTTCGCTTCAGAAATGTCGTATTGGTTGCTACTTTGGTGAACCATGAGAAACCTTCTTTCTCATTCAATACACTGAGGTTCTGCAAGCGAGCACTGCATATTTTCCCACACCTACCGGCTAGGGTGAAGCCCATCATGAATGCTACGTTGCTCTCCGAGTGTTGTGGTGCTTGAGTTTCTGATTTCTGCAGCGAGTAACATCAGCAGAGCAGCCTTCCTTTAGCCAACAGCACTTGCGACGTTTGCTCGGCGCATTCTGTGCGTCTGTGCATACAGGAGACTTGCACGTACTTTTGCAACCAACTACGTTTTCCGCCGATGCGAATAACGCGACTTGTGTGAACGCAAACAACATGCGTCTTCCCTCTAGTACACAACTGTATGTAGCCCAGTGCAAATGACTGCTCGGTAACAAATGCACCGCTTCGCACAGCGCAAAAAGCATGAAAGTGCTTGATGCCTACTGCTCGCACGCGGAGTACACGAGCTTTGGTTGAGCACAAAATAGACCGTACGCGACACGCTGCCATGTGCCCGAAGCTACCAACTGATAACAGGACTCATATTTTGAGTGATGACGAGCAACAACCCATGCCACCCCTAAAACCTTTTTTCATCGACTCGTACTCCCTGCCAAGCCATGCACTCGAAATTACCGCATGCACAAAGCGTCCACTGCTAAACAGACCGAGTGCTTTGTGCGGAATTTACCACTGTTGGCACTCTGCATTGTGGTCCCACGCAGTGACCTCTCAACGGGCTGATAAAGGAACGTATAGACGACAACCTCAATGAATCAAGGCGTGCCGTGAACCTGCGGAGCGCTCATTCGCCACATTGCATGCATCTCTTCAAGTGTTCAACATCAGCTTCCAGCGTTCACGCGGAGTCATCCGCCCTACAATGTTTGTATTTCATTTCCAGGAAATGTTGGCGGGCTGTTCCTATTACTGCATTCATGAAACTGCGCAAGCGCGAGGGCTCATGCGTGGTAACTTTCAGGCATTCCCTGTGGGATCATTTTACGTACAGCATGCAGTGAATGTAGTGCGATTTAGACCGCAGAAGATTTGCCACGCCTTCTGTATAATGTGACATACAACAGAAAATGTGGGGAAAACGCGTCCCGAACAAAGCAATCGGATTCCTGTCAAGCAGTGTTAATCGCGATTTCCGACCTGGTGGAAGGTGAAAAAAGGGGTTCTGTCAGAAGATAGCCCTTTATAAGGAGTTTAACGGCAATTGGCACAATAAACTCGATTACCTCCTTGATCAAGGACCTCGTTAAAATTTAAATTTATTCCGGTTCAATAGGCTCAAATTCCAATCATTTTGCGGAAATTTGATACTCCTCGCAAAGTAATTGATATGAACTGCTCAGCAAGAAAAGCAGTATTGTTTCCGGCAGAAATGTGCATGTGCGGAAACTCGTGTCTTCACATACAGGCTGCACCTCATAAGGATCTGTTAACACTTTCATCATCACGTAAGTAACGTTGAAAGAGCTCTTGCATATCGCCAACAGCAGAAATGCCAGGAACATCCACATCATACTGCGAGGAAAGCTCAGAATATGTATTTGGGCTTTTAACCTTCGGGTCTCAAGAGTGTGGCATAACTGGGGATGACGATCAGAGGCAACAAACGTGAGCAAAGCCAGTGTCAAACAAGGCTTGATTTGTGGGCCCATACTGCCGAAACGTGCTTTCGAATCACTGCAAGAGCAGCACGCTTGATTATCGTGGTGGCGTCGAGTGAGGCGCACAAGAAACTTCATAAAAGGCATGCAGAGCCATCACCAACTGCTCTGTGCACCACGAATGGAAATACTGTTTCCTGTATCATTCTGCGTACACGCTTCAGGGTATGAGCCGGAAGTTCTTCGAGCTTTTGCAAATTGCTGCTAAGCATTATGGTGTGCGGTTTCAAGTAAAGCTATGTGCAGCTGCTTTCTGTGCTCTTTTGTCTACAGTAACGTACGCCCTCCAAAGCGATTGCATTCCTTTTGAAGACCTCCAACTTATTTGTTTTAGTAGACGCATCGTCGTGAAAATGAAAGGTAAAAAGGAGACTTCTGTGCGGCATCCAGCAACCCGAAGGAAAGACTGACAAACGTCTACGCAGTGTTTGCTTGCAAACGAAAGTCCGCAGAACTCCAATAAGTCATGTGATAGAGACTTGTTGTTGCCTGCAAGCAGGGACCTCAGCACTGTGTTGCACATGATAGCGTGCAGCGAGATTTGCACGAGTTCATGGCTGTAATGCATGCATACAGATTCTGCAGAAACAGCCAAACGCCTCCAGATGATCCCAAATATGCCATTATTGTTTCCCGGTTTCTTAAGTGAACCTTGCAGTGCGCTACAAATATACAAACAATAGAAGGAAAGCATGGTTACCGAGAAACGCATTCAGTTAAGCATCCTACCTGTAGCAGAAAAGGGGGCGACACATGAAGCGCTGTACGTGAATTTCCCCGTGACCTAATGCCTGTATTGTTAAGATTCAAAAACGATTTTACTCGTCAAGTCATATAGCACTTAAGGTTCGCCATATAAAACTAGCTTTCGGAAAGGTGCGCCCATGCGAGCTTCAAACGTATGTGTACAACGGAAGATGTGTTGATCGTAATTATACGTACTGGCTGCAGTTTGCAGACTCGTATTAAGGTGGCCATAATGTAGTCGCGTTCTATAAAGGCTTTGCTGCTTGCAGCAGCGACGGAGCTGTGTAGACATATGGACTAAAGCCCCAACTAGCAGGAGCATTCCATATGACAAACAAAGCGCTAAGCCGATCAAGGAAACAGTCCATGTCGATGAGTCCCTCTGCTGTTTTTTCAGCAAGCACAACACCGATAGCCAACGCTGTATGAACGCACTGGCTGCAGCATCATATAAGGTGATAACTTTTATCCTTTCACGCTGCAACTAGTCAGAAGGGCAATGTGAGAAATATAGATAAGATTCATTTCAAAGCGCACGAAAGCCCTTTTTCATTAGGTGCCTGGATATTTTCTTGACGCGTTTTAATTTGCAGCAACGGCCACAGTAACTGCAGCATAGCCTTTTTTCTAACTGCTCATGGATAGTCTCCTCTAGTGCAGCAACAAACAAAATGCCGACGTGTCAGGCATTTACGACCGCAGAGCACTACATCCATTGGCAGAAGAACGCAACTGCTCCACAAACGCATTCCGCATCGCTACAGCAATCACAGTCGTCAGAGTGAGTCTCTGGGAGTAGCATCCTTGCTTCCTACTCAATATCACAGTCTACCAACTAACTACGGTTACCAAAACCTACGCCCTAAACAACGCGTTCGTCAGTGTAGCATACCAAGCTGCTCGTTAAGTCGGCTTTTCAAGAGCATCCACAGAGATCGGCGACCTGGCCTTTGCACATTACAGTAATCACAGCACGCATCTACGCAGCGCTGTGGCAACAAGAGTATATGAAATGCAAAAAATCATCACCGATGCACGAAAATCCCACCATAGTTATTAGGTCAATATCTCGTTCGGTAATCGTATCATTCAGAATCAACTAATACGTCCGTGAGCTGTTTTACAACTGATTCATGATTGGGTAAAAGTTTTTCTCTTTTCGAACCACCTCAGTGAACACCACGTATGTCTTTAGATGAGTGAAGCTAAGAATGAATTGCAGTAACTAACTATCAAAAAAAGCATGCAAGTACTGCCCTCCCCTATGTTGTGCGCAGATAGCCATATCCATTTCATGTGCACGAGCAACAGCCTTGACAAGTGCATGCTGAGTTTCAACATTTACTCTCTGCAAGCAAAAGGAAATGTTAAATGCTTCGAAACGCACATGCGGTATAGCGTTCATCTTAATCAGCTGGAAATCGTGCTTTAGTCAGCGGACACACGCAGAGAAGCTGTTGGCATCCAAGCAAAGTCCTGCTCAGCGTCGACAGCTTGTCTGTGCCTACGGTTCAGCGCATTTACAGTCCAACGAGAGTGAACAAAACGGAAACAAAGGATGAGAATGATTTTCTGTCCTAGTCATGAAGTGCTTCTTCGAACACAACTTTGTGGCATTATGGCTTCTTGGACCCCGATGATGGAACACAAGGAACAACCTAGACTTCTCTGAGTACTCATACAAGCCTTTGTATCCCCATATGCTAGGGTGGTCACCCCCGGCTCACTATCTGCTTAACAGCAATGCGCTGTAAAGAATAAGACGTGCAACGATTTCCAGAAACCGTGGAAAACCGCAGCTTATATCCAGCACGATCCCATGGTACCGCGAGCTCCTATCTTATCACGTTACAACAAGAAACATACGCTTTCAATCAAACGCTAGTGCAGCAGTACTCCATTTCCAAGTAAGCAGCGCACGTGGCATATCCTAATTGTTGATTTGACTTCACAATCGAAACGCGGAGCCAAAGAGGCAAGTTGACGCACTTGACATGTACATCACCAGAAAGCCAGAAGGCCACTAGTTAGCTGTTGTCATCCACCATTGCTCACTCCCTGCACGCAAGGCCGTGGACATTAATTTATGACAGAATTTGCGCATGTGGCTACAGTTAACCTCTACCAATAATTTTTGAGAAGATGAAAGCGAAATATGATGCAACGACAAGCATAAATAAAGAGCCACAATGCGTCATCGATTTGCCACATTTGAAGCGTCCTGATGCTCAACTGCTGCGAGGCCCAGTGAAGGCCCAGAGTACCGGAATTTGCATGTGCCCGCAAAAAATGAGAATTTCAAAGAATTGTTTGAAAACAGCCAGAAAAATAATTGGCCACCGCATTACACATTGGCATAGACGCTTCTCTAAGCCGTCCAGATACGAGCATGATAAAGTGCTAGCGACCCGCAGAAGATCCACATAGACACAGGAACAAACGCGCGAAAGGCCCAGCATGCGTGATTGCTGGAACGATAAATATTATATGCCATCTTATTTAAAAGGGTGCAATGATAGTGTGTTAAATATCTTCGCATGCCATTTGGCCCTGCAACATGCTTGTGCGCCTACCTATTTTCCCATTCTTTTCTGACAATTGTTTCATCTGGTTTTCATCGACGGCCATTCCATTACACTGTCGCTTGAATGGGTATCTATGTGCTGGCTCTACTACTGGCAAGCTGCGTTTGTTTCTGTTTGCATTTGAATGCAGGCGACACGAATAATTTGTATCGGGATTATCTCATGAGATTAATGCATAGCGAGTACGTGGCTGAGAGCAGCAAAAAGTCCAGAAACAAATGGATAACAGATTAAGTATGATAGATGTAGCTCAAAATACGCCGTCATGACCTACGAGCCGAACTGAACGCTGAACATTGGTGCCGGAAATACTATATAGTAGACCCCTGCAAGCGTTTGCAGTTTATCTTGTTGGGAGGCACCTCGCACATCTCCATTGTAATACCTTTACCAAGGGTATCAATATATCGGAAGGCAAGCACGCTAATCTGATTTCTTGAAGACACGATTAGCAAGACTTCCAACGGCTTCAACAAGCAATCATTGCTTTCCCCACGAAAGCTAAACATCTAAAAAAAACGAACACGAGGCGTGTAAATGCCAAGCAAGATTTTATCCAGATATACTCTGCACATGATAAAACAGTCTCAAATACCGCTAGAGGTCATTAGCTGGATCAACACAACTAACCAGAAGAACGCCTCTTTCGTTTCAGCTCAGCATTATTTGGTCGAACATAAGCGGCGCACTTGCAGCAACAGCACTCAGCTTCGAGTAAAAACAGAGTGACTGAGCTCTCTACTACGTCAACTGCCTTCATACGGGAATCAATTTTAACGGCGTTTCTTAATGCCACAAACAATGTGTGGCAGAATTTTGCAAGTGCTTGTACTGCACCACTGCACAAATTACGCAGTGAAAATTTTCATTCACTAGTGTAGAGCATCGTAATGCACACCTGCGTTATGACAGCGCTACCAAACTGCGCAACTGAAAGAAAACGAACGCTTAAGCTTCAGTTTTGAAGCGCGAGATCAGCAAGACATTATGCGTCTTCAGCACGCATGAAGTCATCCGACACGTAGGCGAAAAGGTATAGAAATCAAATCTCATGAACAGGCGTATGTGGCGGAGGCATGATAACGTACACCCTTTGGCACGCCCGCAGCAGTGACAGAAAGCGGTAACGGAGGCTTCAAATACGCAGAGCGTGGCCCGAAACAATGTTCGCACCTCCTCGCCCAATAAATGTGCATTCCTCGCGGCAAACGTACGGAAAAAAGTCTCACATAAATTTCTACGTGACATCACGGATTGAGCGACAACGTATCGGTCTAACGCCACAATGCCGATGTGCATTGCAGAGAACACATGGTTGTGAAAGTAAACTTTTTTTTGTATGGCGCACACATTACACGATTCTTCAAGACCAATTACGACACGCGCCTCAGATCGAATTCACTTCCTAACCTCTAAACAGTCCCTGTGTAAATGCCACGCGCTCCTTTATTCACATATACCTTTCACATGACAAACCGGGCACAAACGCCTCTAAAGGTCCTAGGCTGCATCAAAATAACTAGGCAGACTAGCAG
>NW_013652170.1:0-6864 GCF_000499385.1 Eimeria necatrix
TGCAGCAGCAGCAGCAGCAGCAGCAGCAGCAGCAGCAGCAGCAGCAGCAGCAGCAGCAGCAGCAGCAGCAGCAGCAGCAGGCCTTCGCTGCTTGCCCTGAGGTACATGGCTTCGACTCTTCTGTACCAATTCAAAAAGGCATTTATTTCTTCGGGCGGGCCCTCAGCCGGCTCGTCGTGCCCTATGGCAGCTGCAGCAAAGCAGCAGCAGCAGCAGCAGCAGCAGCAGCAGCAAACCAGAAGCAGCAGCAGCAGCAAAGCAGCAGCAGCAACAGCAGCACAAGTATGTGCGCGAACTCGCAACGAAACAGGGGCCCCAAGCAGCTGCTGCAGCTGTACCCAAAGAAGCAACTAAGACTTGGGGGCCCCCAAGGGGCCCCCGGGGACCTCCTGGGGGCCCCAGGGGGCCCCTGGGGGCCCCCCCAGGACCAGTAGGGTGCCCCAGAGGGCCCCATGGGGCCCCCAGGGGGCCCCCCGGGGGCCTCCGGGGGGCCCCCTGGGGGCCCCCCGGGGGCCCCAGGAAATGTCGAAGACTTACCGTTCTCCAGGCTGTCCATGCGCAGCAGCACCCTGCCCAGTTCGACTTAGTCTCTGCTGCAGCAGCAGCAGCAGCAGCAGCAGCAGCAGCAGCAGCAGAAGCAGCAGCAGCAGATGCGACACTGGGGAATCAAGGGCGAGGCGTTCCTAGTGCTGCTGCTTGCACAGGCCTTCACCCGCTCAGCTCTTCGAGCCCAGCCCCCACCCCACAGCAGCAGCAGCAGCAGCAGCAGCAGCAGCAGCAGCAGCAGCAGCAGCAGCAGCAGATCACCTGGGTGTTCGCGCGGGGAGAAGGGAGGCGTGGAGGCCTCGCTAGCTGCGCCTTCTTCTCCCGAAGGAGACAAAAAGGCAGCAGCAAGTTCTTGCTGCTGCTGCTCTCCGAGGGCACTGGAGAGGGGCCCCCTGCGGCTGCTGTCGCGTACCCGGGGGGCCCCCCTGGCATAAATGCGGCTGAGAGACATAACTGCGTATTCTAAGGAGCTGCCAACTCCGACAGTAGTGAAAACCACCAGCAGCAAAGTTGTGGCCACCACCAGGTCCTGCAGCAGCAGCAGCAGCAGCAGCAGCAGCAGCAGCAGGGCTCACGCGCTGTCGCAGCAGCAGCAGCCGCAGCAGCACCGGCAGCAGTGCCAGCGGTGGCAGCAGCAGCAGCACCGGCACCAGCGCCACTGAAGCCAGCAGCAGCAGCAGCAAAGCCACCACTGCCAGGCGCAGCAGCAGCAGCACAAGCCACCACCAACACCAGCAGCAGCAGCAGCAGCAGCAGCAGCAGCAGCAGCAGCAGCATCAGCCCCGCACCCCCATCATCACCATCAGCACCCCCACCCCCTCAGCAGCAGCATCCCCATCACCAGCATCCCCATCACCACCATCAGCAGCAGCAGCAGCAGCAGCAGCAGCAGCAGCAGCAGCAGCAGCAGCAGCAGCAGCAGCAGCGAGAGTGGGGAATGAAGTTGGAGGAAAAGGCAAAGGGGGAAAAGGACGGAAAGCAAAAAATAAAAAAGCAAATAAACAAAAGGTGAGAAAGAAAGATAAAAAGAAATGAAGAAATATAAAAAAGATTTAAAAATGTAAAAAAAGAAATAAAAAGATAAAAAGATAAAAGGATATTTAAAAAATAAAAAGAGACAAAAAGGGACAATTAAAGAAGGAGACAAAGAATAAAAAATAATAAAAATAAAAATAAAATAAAAATAAAATAAAAATAATAAAGAAATAGAAAACATAAGAGCGGAAAAAAGAATCAAAAGGAGACAAAACAAAAACAACAAAGGCAAATAAAATGAAATAAAAAGCAAAACAAAATAAAACAAAACAAACAAAACAAACAAATAAAACGAAATAAAATAAAAAGCAAACAAATAAATAAATAAAAAACAAACAAAAGAAAAAAATAAAACAAAAGAAAAAAATAAACTAAAAAGCAAACAAAAGAGATAAAATAAGTAAACAACACACAAAGAAATAAACAAAATAAAACGAACAAACACATAAATAAAACAAATAAATAAATAAAATAAACAAACGAAGAAATAAATAAAACAAAATAAATAAAATAAAATAAAACAAAAAAGAAATAAAAAAGAAACCCACTTGTTGGCTAAAAGGGAAAAAGGAAAAACAAAAGCAGCTCTCGCCAAAGAAGTAAAAACAAAACAAATAAATAAAACAAACAAATAAATAAAATAAACAAATAAATAAAATAAAACAATAAATAAAATAAATAAAATAAAATAAATAAATAAATAAAATAAAAACTAACTTGTTGGCCAAGAGGGAAAAAGGAAAAGCAAAAGCAGCTCTTGCCAAAGAAGTAAAAACGAAAGAAATAAATAAATAAAACAAATAAATAAATAAACAAATAAATAAAATAAACAAACAAATAAATAAAACAAATAAATAAATAAAATAAATAAATAAATAAAATAAAAAACTAACTTGTTGGCCAAAAGAGAAAAAGGAAAGACAAAAGCAGCTCTCGCCAAAGAAGTAAAAACAAATGAAAGGAATAAATAAAATAAAACAAACAAATAAATAAAATAAACAAATAAATAAAACAAACAAATAAATAAATAAACAAAATAAATAAAATAAAATAAAACAAATAAATAAATAAAATAAAAACTAACTTGTTGGCCAAAAGAGAAAAAGGAAAGACAAAAGCAGCTCTTGCCAAAGAAGTAAAAACAAATCCGAAAAACGCAAAAGACAAACTCCAGGAACGCTGGCCTGTACGTACACCCCGCACCCATGAACTGCTGCTGCTGCTGCTGCTGCTGCTGTGCTGCTGCTGCTGCTGCTGCTGTGCTGCTGCTCCTGCTGGTGTGCTGCTGCTATTGCTGCTGCTGCTGTGCTGCTGCTGCTGCTGCTGTGCTGCTGCTGCTGCTGCTGGGAATTTAGAGAGACAAGGAGAGGGTGAGGGGAGATTAAAGGAGGAGACAAAAGGAGGTAAAAAAAGATAAAATGAAACAAAGAGAAACAAAAAGGAGACCAAAAAGAATCAAAAAAAGACAAAAGAGAGACAAAAAAAAGGAGAAGACAACGAGACAAAACAGACACAAAAAGGAGACAAAAAAGAGACAAAAAGGAGACAAAAAAGAGACAAAAAAGAAACAAAAAGGGACGAAAAAGAGACAAAAAAGAGACACATAATCCCGCAAAAAGAGCGCAAAAAGAGCCCCAAAGGAGCCCAAAAAGCGCCGAAAAAAGCCAAAAAAAGTCAAAAAAAAGCGAAACAAAAAGGAAACAAAAAGGAACCAAAAAGGAAACAAAAAGGAGACAAAAAGTAGCCAAAAAAGAGCCAAAAAGGAGCGAAAAAGAGCCAAAAAGGAGCGAAAAAGGGCGAAAAAGAGAAGTCGGACCGAATCCGAGGACCGCGACGACCCCCAAGTAGGCGAAGGCGCACTTGTCGCAGAGCAAGGCGATGGTCTGGACGAAGAGGCGAATGGAGAGGCGCGACTGCAGCGACAAGTTGTGGCTGCAGCAGCAGCACCAGCAGCAGCAGCAGCAGCAGCAGCAGCAGCAGCAGCAGCAGCAGCAGCAGCAGCGGCGGGTGGGGCCAGCGGCAGGCGCGACAGGAAGGCTTCAAACAGATTCGGAAAGAATTCAAAAAGAATTCAAAAAGAATTGAAAAGGAATTCAAAAAGAATTCAAAAAGAATTAAAAAAGGAGAAGACGGAAATAAAGAAATGAAGAATTAAGTGGCAATTAAAAAACAATAAAAAAGCAATTAAAAAGCAATTAAAAAGCAATTAAAAAGGAATTAAAAGGGAATTAAAAAGAAATTAAAAGGGAATTGTAAGGGAATTAAAAAAGAATTAAAATGGAATTAAAAAGGATTTAAAATGGAATTAAAAAAGAAATAAAATGGAATTAAAAGGAGAAAAAAAGGAAAAGATTTACGTGTTGAAATGGCACAACATGGCCCCGCATGCAAAGAGCGTAACTAGAAAATGTAGAAGATAAAACGGCGAAAAAGAAGCATCAGAAGGTCGGGAAAAAGAGAAAAAGAAGAATAAAAAGAAATAAATAATAAAAAGAAATCAAAAATGAATTAAAAGAAGAAAAAATGAGAAAAAAAGACGAAAAAAGAAGAGATTTACGTGTTGAAATGGCACAACATGGCCCCGCATGCAAAGAAGATAAAAAGGCGAAAAAGAGACATCAGAAGGTCGGAAAAAAAGGGAAAAAGAAGAAAAAAAAGAAATAAATAAATAAAAATGAATTAAAAGTGATTTAAAAATGAATTAAAAGGAGAAAAAAGGAGAAAAAAAGACGAAAAAAGAAAAGATTTACGTGTTGAAATGGCACAACATGGCCCTGCATGCTAGAAAATGTAGAAAACGGCGAAAAAGAGGCATCAGAAGGTCGGAAAAAAGGGAAAAAGAAGAATAAAAAGAAATAAATAATTAAAAGTGATTTAAAAATGATTTAAAAATGATTTAAAAGGAGAAAAAAGGAGAAAAAAAGACGAAAAAAGAAAAGATTTACGTGTTGAAATGGCACAACATGGCCCCGCATGCAAAGAGCGAAACGACTCCGCTGAGGGCCAAAACTTCGGCAGCCCCGAAAGCCATATAAGCCGTCAGCAGCGTAACAGCAACTTCGTACTGCGGCAGCCTGCAGCAGCAGCAGCAGCAGCAGCAGCAGCAGCAGCAGCAGCAGCAGCAGCAGCAGGGGGGGGGGGCAGCGGGTGGGGGAGGCGGGCAGGCAGCACGCGCTGCTGCAGCAGCGGCAGCAGATAATGCAGCAGCAAGAGCGACAGAAGCAGCAGACGCAGCAGCAAAGGCAGAAGCAAAAACAGCAGCAGCAGCAGCAGCAGCAGCAGCAGCAGCGGGAGGGCTGTTGCTTCTTCCCGCTGCCTGCTGCTGTGAGCAGCAGCAGCATTCGGTGCCCCTAGGAAGCACCAAGCCTCCCTGCTAGAGCTAGCTAGCTAGCCAGTTAGCTAGCTAGCCAGTTAGCTAGCTAGCCAGGTAACTAGCTAGCTAGCCAGCCAGTTAGCTAGCTAAAAGGTAGCTAGCTAGCTAGCTAACTGACTAGCTAGCTAATTGGCTAGCTAGCTAATTGGCTAGCTAGCTAATTGGCTAGCTAGCTAGCTAGCGCTGCCACTGCTGCTGCTGCCACTGCTGCTGCTGCCACTGCCACTGCTGCTGCTGCTGCTGCTGCTGCTGCTGCTGCTGCTGCTGCCTCACTTTCTGAGTTTGGAGTGTTTGAAACTCCAGCAGCAAAGGGCCCCCACAGACACTCCGAAGAAAAGACTTCCGGCGAGGACCAGCAGAAAGTCAAACACGATCTGTACGTACACCCCAGAGCAGCAGCAGCACAACACGCCAACTCACTCCGCTGCTGCTGCTGCTGCTGCTGCTGCTGCTGCTGCTGCAGTTGGGGTTCCCGCTGCTGCTGTTTCTGCCGTCCCTGTTTGCGCTTCTGCCTGCGCAGCTCTTTCTGCAGCTCTCGCCGCAGCAGCAGCAGCAGCAGCTGCTGCTGCTGCTGCACCCCCTGCTGCTGCTGCTGCTGCTGCTGCTGCTGCTGCTGCTGCTGCTGCTGCTGCTGCTCACGTCGGAGACTCCGGCGTTAAGGACCACTTCTTTTTGGTCAGTGAAGAAGAACTTGAAGACAGATCTCGTCAAAGCAATTGCAACAGCATCATTTAAAATGCTTTCTCCCATCAAGATGGAGACCAAGCTGCTGTTCACCAGGCTGCTGCTGCTGCTGCTGCTGCTGCTGCTGCTGCTGCGCTGCTGCTCCCCGCACAGCGCCTCCTCCTCCGCTGCTGCTGCTGCTGCTGCTGCTGAGGGGGAGCGCGCTTCTGCTGCTGCAGCAGACACGCCTGGGGGGCCCCCTGCAGCGGCGGCCAATTCGCCGGCCACAGAGCCGCCCTCGAGGGGGCCCCCCGCCTCCCCGCTGCTGCTGCTGCTGCTGCTGCTGCTGCTGCTGCTGCTGCTGCTGCTGCTGGCTGCGTCTGCGAATCCCTGGGCAAGCGAAGTGCGGGGGAGTCTCCTGCTGGCCCGCATCTCCGCAGGGCCTTCACTGCCCCCCGCTGCTGCCGTGGCCCCCGCTGCTGCTGCCGCAGCAGCAGCAGGAGCAGCAGCAGCAGCAGCAGCAGCAGCTCCCTCGCTGGCGTGCCTGGCCCTCCTCTGGTAGGGCCCCACAGTTGCATGCGTTTGTTCCTCCTTGCGCCGGGGGCCCCCGGGGCCCCCGGGGCCCCCGGGGGCCCCTCCTTGGTCGGCGGGTGGTTGCCCGGGGGCCCCCGGGGGCCCCCCGGGGGCCCCCCGGGGCCCCCCGGGGGCCCCCCGGGGCCCCCCGGGGGCCCCCGGGGGCCCCCGAGAACGGGGATTTCGGGGAGTTGGAGCTTTTGGAGAAGACAGGAGAGGCAGCAGACGAGGAGAAGAGGACTTGAGAGAAAATCGGGGAGAATGGAAAAGACTGGCGACAGCGACGGTGTCAGTGGCGGACATGAGGGCCGCGAAGGCCCAGAGAAAGGCCCGGACCTTGTGGGGGGGCCCCCCCAGCCCGAGGGGCCCCAGGTGGCTGTGGACTGCGCTGAGGCCCCCGTAAGTGGCCAGGGTACTAAATAAGGTCCCTAAAATGGCAAACAACAAAATCGGAATGAAGTTCTGCAACAAGTCCAGCTGCCAGATGCTCAGCCCCGCGTCCAGCACTATTGGCGGCAGCAGCACCAGGTAAAAGAACTGCGGGTCAAAAGCCAGTTCCGAGAGGGCCCCGGGGGCCCCCGGGGGCCCCCCGGGGGCCCCGGGGGCCCCTGGGGCCCCCCCGGGGGCCCCCCCGGGGGCCCCCCCCCCGCCCGCGGGGCCCCCCGCGGGGGCCC
>NW_013652171.1:0-7441 GCF_000499385.1 Eimeria necatrix
TGCTGCTGCTGCTGCTGCTGCTGCTGCTGCGGAGGACGGGGGGGAGGAGGAGGAGGAGGAAGCAGCGCGCGGGACGCTCGCGACGACGGATCCAGCCAAAGCTGCAGATGTGTCTGCTGCTGCTGCTGCTGCTGCTGCTGCGGCCGGAAACAGCCTTAAGGGCGCCTTCTGGACGCGGCGCCGCTGCGGATTCCGAGAGCCCGCCGCCGACACCAGAGCCGACACCGACGCTGCAGCAGCAGCAGCAGCAGCAGCAGCAGCAACGAGCTCTGCTGCTGCTGCTGCAGCAGGTTGGAGGACCAGCGAGGCGAGCGAAGCCGGGGACTGGCTCCGGGCGTCCTCGGCCAGTGGACAGCAGCAGCAACTGCTGCTGCAGCAGCAGCAGCTCCTGCAGCAGCAGCTGCTCCAAGACTGCCTCGCCCTCCAGGTCCCTTCTTCTCCGTGCCCCTCTAAAAGAGGGCCCCCCGCGGGGGACCCCACAAACCTCTTATCCAAATTAGTAAAGTTATGTAAAGAGAGACAGCCCTCCGGCGATGTCTCGGACACTGTGCTGCTGCAGCCCCGGCAGGGAGCTGCTGCTGCGCCACCCGCAGCAGCAGCAGCAGCAGCAGCAGCAGAGGACTGCGCCCCGTCAAGCGCCAACGTCGCCGCGGCGGCTTCTGCTGCAGCAGTCCAGGACCCCGCAGCAGCAGCCGCAGCACTCGTGGAAGCAGAGTTCTCCCTCATGCGCCAGATTTCAGGAGCTCTGCGCAGCAGCAGCAGCAGCAGCAGCAGCAGCAGCACCGGCAGCAAGCCCCGTAGTGCACAGGGCAGGGACGCGGGATGCGTGGGGCCCGCGTTGGGGTCCCCTATTGAGGTGGCTGCTCGCGCGCTGCAGGAGACGCTGCAGCAGCAGCAGCTGCTGCTGCTAAGCAGCAGCAGCAGCAGCAGCAGCTGCGACGCCGCAAACACGTCTGTCGATACTCCCGACCGCCTCTCTTCTCTTGTCTTCGCCACTCCCACAACAGCAGCAAGTCTGGGGTCACCTGCGTTGTCTGTGTCTTTGAGTTCGGGCAGCAGCACGAAGCCTGCCTGCGGCGCGGAGGCAGCAGCAGAGGACTGTCTGCAGCCCGCCGCTGCTGCTGCTGCTGCTGCTGCTGCTGCTGCTGCTGCAGCAGGCGTGGGGGCCGTGGAGGCGGAGGGCGCGGCCGGCGGCCCCGGGGAGAGGAGGCAGTCGAGTTCTTCTGTCTCTTCTTCTGCAGCTTTCTCGAGCCCCAAGCCCGAGGACACGCCGCGGGCTGCTGCTGCTGCTGCTGCTGCTGCTGCGGTTCCGCCGCCCTGTGTGGCTGCTGAGCGGCCCGCGGCCGCGGGGCCGAGCAGAGGCGGCGCCGCGGCAGCAGCAGCAGGCGCAGCAGCAGCAGCAGCAGGAGAGAGCCCGAGCGAAGCCCCGCGTGGAGTTTGCGGGGGGTGGGCCCCCCGTTCGGGGGTCCGGGGGCCCCCCAGCGGGGCGGCGGGGGGGCCCCCGGAAGCCGAAAAGAAAGGCAGCAGCAGCAGCAGCAGCAGCAGCAGCAGCAGGCTGCAGCTGATGAAAGCTGCTGTTTGCGCGCTGCTGCGGGACCTGCGGGACGTGTGTCTGTTGAGCTGGGTGCCTTACTACGTAATAGAGCCTGAGGAAGAGTTTGCATGTCTTTCAAAGTGTTTGTCTTTGGCAGAGAGCTGCAGCACGGAGCAGCAGCTGCTGCCACTCTCTGCACCTCTTGCTGCTCTCATTCTCCAAAACACTCTCCCCAGCAGCCTCCCCGTCCGGCAGCAAAAAGACCTCCTCGAAAAAATGCTCCGCGCAGCCAAACTCGTCGCCGTCTGACCCCGCAGCACCCACCGCTGCTGCTCCTTGCTGCTGCTGCTTGCTGCTGCTGCTAGCTGCTGCAAGCTGCTGCTGGCTGTTGCTGGTTGCTGCTAGCTGCGGTTGGTTGCTGCTAGCTGCGGCTGGCTGTAGCTGGTTCCTGTTGGCTGCGGCTTGTTGCTGCTAGCTGCTGCTGGCTGCTTCTAGCTGCTGCTGGCTGCTTCTAGCTGCTGCTGGCAGCTTCTAGCTCCTGCTGGCTGCTGCTAGCTGCTGCTGGCTGCTGCTAGCTGCTGCTGGCTGCTTCTAGCTGCTGCTGGCTGCTGCTAGCTGCTGCTGGCTGCTGCTAGCTGCTGCTGGGCTTTGTTTTGGGTCTTTGCAGGTGCAGCCTGCGCGGGGGGCTGAGTGCAAATACATCTAAAGTATTTTACTAAGCAGCCTGTGTTTATCCAAAAGTAAATATATTCTTTACTTTGGGGTTGCATGCAAGAAAATGAACACACAAGACCCGCGGCTGCGGCTGCCCGCGGGCGGGGCCCCAGCCAGCGGCAGCAGCAGCAGCAGCAGCAGCAGCAGCAGCAACAGCACACAGCGCAGCAGAGCCCGTGTGGGGCCCCGAGCCAGAAAGGCTGGGGCCAAAGACACAGGCAGGAGCTCCCTGGGGCGCCCCACAGGCGTAGGGACTGTAAAGAAGATCTTTGTGGATAGAAAAAGTCCCTTTGAATTGTCACAGTGCAGCGGGGCTGTTCATTTCACTATTTTTGGTGACCCTGGGTTGTTTGGGGCTGCCTGGGGGGCCCCTCAGGGGCCCCCCGGGGCCCAGGCGACCTCGGGGGCCACGGCAAGGCCCCGTGGAGCAAGGGGGGCCCCCGCGCCTACGGGGGCCCCCCCGGTACCCTGGGGGCCCCGGGGGCCCCCCAGCAGCAGGGGGGGCCCCCGTGGCAGGGGGCTGAGTTGAATGCAGTGTGTGATGGAGTTTAAGCGGCGGGGACCTCGGGTCTCGGGATGCACCAGACAGGTCGGGGTTCTGCAGCAGCTGTTGCTGCAGCAGCAGCTGCTGCTGCTGCTGCAGCGCAGCAACAGGGGGCCCCGCGTCTGTCTCCCCTCAGGAGACAGCCGGGAGGAGAGCCAAGACTGTCCCCTCCAGGCAGCTGCCTCTCCTCGTTTACAGAACAGTTTTTCTCAGTTTGTGGTATTACAAGGGTTTAGGGTTTAGGGTTTGGGGATGTACGTAGACTGGTGGCTCTGTGCTGCTGCTGGGGTGTATGGACACCTGAGGAGGCGCAAGTGTCTGCTGCAGCCAGTTAATTAAAACCCCGAAAGCAATTTGCAGTGGGCTCAAAAAGTGGAAGGTTTAGATTTAAAAAGGTAGCTAAGAGCCAAGTCATGGCTAGCTCAGCTGATCCTACTTGGGAGGCTAGTTAGTGGCGACGGGCTAGCTAGCTAGCCAGCTAGCTAGCTCTAGCCTGCTGGCCGAGGATGTGGCGAGCCAAACAATAGGTCCTAGCATGTCATATGTGCAAAGACTCGAAAGAAAGATCAGCAGCAACTGCTGCAGCAGCTGCTGCTGCAGCTGCTGCAGCAGCTTTAGAAGAACTCGTCGTATTCTCCTGCGTCGCTCTCGTAGTCAGCGTCATAGGCCTCTTCAGGGTCTTCTTGAGGGGCCTGGGGGGTCTCGGCTTCAGCTTCGGACTGGGGGGTACTGGGGCCCCCGGGGGCCCCCCTGGGGGCCCCCCCTGTTTGGCTAGGGGGGCCCCCCCGGGCCGCGGGAGAAGCTGTGAGCTGTTCTGCTACTGCGTGGACAAAAGAGTCCAGAGAGCGGCGCTTCTTATGGGGGCCCCCCTCCTGGGTACCCGGGGAGGGGGGCCCCCTGGGTTCCTTGGGTGTGGCCAGCCTGGTTTCCCTGTAGGAGGACTGCTGGTGTGTTGCGCTGCTGCTGCTGCTGCGGGGGCGGCGGCGGCGCGTGGTTTCGCTGCTGCTGCTGCTGCCGCTGTCGCTCTCGGCGCTGCTGCTGCAGCTGCAGTTGCCCATGCGAGCAGCAACTTTGAAATAAATGCTAAGTCTTGTGTACTTCCCCATGTACTGGTCTCGACTGGCCAAGTACTTCTCCAGCCGCGACTGCCTCCGCTTCGGCAGCGGCTCCCGCAGCGAGGGAATCCGGGGCAGTCGCAGGGCAGCAGGCGCTGCTTCTTCGGACTCTGATTGGCTTGCTGCTGTAGCTGCTGCTGCTGCAGCTGCTGCTGCTGTAGCTGCTGCTGCTGCAGCTGCTGCTGCAGCGCCAGGGGCGTCCTTGGGGTTCTCGCTTCCCAGCAAGCTGGGGCTTCTTCTGCAACAAAAAGACACAAAGTGCACTTCTTGCTGCTGCAGACTTGAAGCTCTCTGCAGCTGAACAGGAACTGGGGAGAAAATTAAAGAAAACAAAGCAGCAAAGAATCTGTTACTTACGTTTCTTGGCTTTGGGCTGAGGCCTCAGCAGCAGGCACTGGAGGCGCTGGGCGGGACTGCACCAGCTTCGCGCCGCGGCCACTGGAATGGGGGCTTGTTTGGATCATTTTGAGGGGAAAAGTGGAGATATTGGGCTCAAAAAAGAAGCAACAGGACCCTGAAGTCTTTCTCAATCTGCTGCTGTCTTTACTTGCCAAGACAGGGGTGGAAAGATTGAGAAAAAGGCGATCTTTTACGCAGAGGCAGGGCTCAGCCTTGGGCTGCTCAGCGGCGGTGATCGCAGAGTAACGGCAAAGATGACGCAAAGAAAAGCTCTAGTTGAATTTAAATCAAACTTAAATTCAATTCAAAATTGATTCGAACTCAAGAGAACTCAAAATATAAAGTGAGACAAGCTAGCCAAGGCCAGCGAGCCTCGCAGGTCACCCCCGCGGGCGCAGGCACGCGGCAGCTCACCGGCTGTCGGCTGCTGCTGCTGCTGCTGGTTGGCTCGTTTTTAACCGCCTATTTTAATTTTTTCCTCCCCATTTATTATCAAATTTGAAATGCTCATAAATCAAAACTTAATTTTACAATCTAGCTGGCTAAGGGGCCGCGAATTGAGCCTTCAGATTCGGACTTCAACAGCGAAGGCCACACCGAGCCACTGGTCTTCTGGTTGAGGCACAGCACATCGGCTGTGGTTATGGGCCTCCTAGTGCACTGAGTAAACCTGTTAATACTTTTCTAAAAACGCTTAATAAAATAAAACAAATAATTTGCTTTTTAGGGAACGCGTGCAGTCGCAAAAGGGGTATTTCCCCTGGCGCAGCAGCACAGACAAGGTCACCCCCCCTTTGCCTTCATGGCGTCGAGTGCATCATCAGCAGCTGCAGCAACAACACCACAGGTTCACCACCTTCATTAATTTTGCTGCATTTTAATTCATTTTATTCAAATATTTACAGAAATTTCATTTGAATGGGTTTGAGCCAGCGTGGGCAAGACCCACTTGTGTAACAGCCGCAGGCACCGGCAGCCGGTGCCCGCCTACAGGTTGAAATGAGTATTTAAAACACATAAAAATCATATTTAGAAGCAAATAAAAATCAATTAATTAAAACTGAGCAGTTACCAGCTAGAGGCCTCTAAGTGACGCTGGGGCGTTCCCTGAAGCCTTCCTTGTTATCTACATGAGGCTGCACCACGCAAAAGCTGCAGCGTGATAAGCTGTAAGCTGCTGCAGCAAATTATTACTTTACATTTGCTGCAGCTTTTAGTTTTACATTTTTCTTGAAGCTGGCTTTTAAAAGGATTGCAAGGCGGGCATTGCATGCGAAAGAATTCCTTGAAGAAGAGAAGCGAAAGTGCAACAGAAAGACAGACACACACAGAGCAAGGAAGAAATAGAGGCAAATACACAGTTCAAGAGAGGCTGCAGCAAAAGGCCAAGGCTAGAAAGACAACTAGAGGGGGAAACGAGGGAGTCTTTCTTGTTGCGGCAGCAGCTGTGCTGCTGCTGCTGCTGCATTGTGCTTGACGACGCAGCAGCAGCATTCATTGTACCTTTCTGCTGCGGCTGCCGCTGCTTCTTCCCGCCCCCCTCTGCTGCAGCAGCAGACGCCCACGTCCCAGTCTTTCCACAGGTCCCGCCGCTGCGGCATAGCAGAACAGCCCCAGCCACCATCTTTTGCTGCTGCTGCTGCTGCTGCTGCTGCTGCTGCCGCTGCATCTCGTGGCATTTCCACTAAGGATTTCCTGAGCTTCTTTCCGCCCGGTTGCCGTCTGCTTCCCCCGATAAACCCTGGGTCTAAATGGCAGTCTGCAGGTGCTGCTGCTGCTGCTGCTACTTCTGCTGCTGCTGCTGCTACCTTCTTGTCATTTAAAGGAGTTGCTGCACTTCCCCCCAAGCATCTCTTGCATGCGCCCACTATATATGGGGGGCAATTCGCTGCTGGCGCTGCCAGAGGCTCTGAGGCTCCAGGGGCAGCTATTTGGCTTTGTTAAGTGAACTTTTTGGGAAGTTTGCAATTCTAAAAAGATAAATTATAGCATTTGAGGCCTTTCAAAGTTTATTTAAAAGGCTAGAGGCCAATGATGTGCAGCAAAACAGCCCACAGGCTGCACAGGTTTGCTGCTGACAGCATCAACGTGCTGCATGCACGGGGCTTTTTGCTGCCGCAGCAGTGCCATTGCTGCTGCAGCGCAGCAGCAGCACTGCTGGCAGCTTGCTTTACCTCCAAGCTTTTAAGTTTTCTTTTTGGGCGAATACACCACCAGCAGCAGCGCTGCAGCAAATGTAGAGGCAGTGCTGCTGCAGCGCAGCAGCAGCAAGTTCGCCCATGGTCTAATAGTTAGGCTTTAAGCAGCTGCAGCAGGGGCTTAATAAGGGGGGCCCCTGAAGCGCAGCAGCTTTTTCAATTGCTGCTACAGCACCTGCTGCTGCTGCTGCTTCTGCTGCTGAATTTGCTGCTGCTCGAGGCCAAAGTAGATCCCTTAAGGCTTCAGAGGCCGCAGACGAAGCTGCTGCAGTGCAGCAAAAGGCGAAGAGCCCCAGCGGGCTGGTGGCCCAGCCCCTAAACCCTAAACCCTAAACCCTAAAAGCGAAGCTACAGCACTGCCAAAACATAGTCTGTGGGTCTCTTGCCCCTTTATTCTTCCCCCAAAAGTGGCAGCAGAGAAGCAGCAAGTGCCGCAGCAGCACAGGGGCCCCCAGCCCCCGCTGCTGCAGCTGGGGCCCCCTTTGCTGCTCTTTGTAGGTCTCAGCAAAAGGACCCGCAGCTGCATGCATGCGCTTTAGGGGCCCCATCTGGCCAAAGCCCCTGCTGCCAGGGAACCCCAAGGCAGCAGATATCTTTTAAGAGGTCCCAATAAGCCTCTCAGAAGATCTTTTTCCTTTTCTTTTGAGGGTCCCCCCAAAGGCTTGTTGGGGCCCTGGGGGCCTCTTTTAGGGCCCCTTGGGGCCCCCTTCTGGGCCTCCTCGGGGGCCCGCTCAGGGCCACTCAAGAAACAGTGTTTCAGGCATCTTGGAAGCGCCCCGAGAGCCCCCAAGGGGGCCCCAGGGGAGCCCCAGGGGGGCCCCAGAGGGACCTCCACGGGGCCCCCAGGGGGCCCCCAGGGGGCCCCCAGGGGGCCCCCAGGGGAGCCCCAAGGGAGGCATGAGGGGCAGGAGAGTGTGCAGCAAGGTGGCGAGGGCGG
>NW_013652172.1:0-7460 GCF_000499385.1 Eimeria necatrix
CAGCAGCAGCAGCAGCAGCAGCAGCAGCAGCAGCAGCAGCAGCAGCAGCAGCAGCAGCAGACCGTCGTTTAGTGGGTTATTCTTGACAGGAGTTTCTGCTGCTTGCCGAGCAATGGCAGCAGAAATCAGCAAAAAGACAACAGGGGGAATTTCCAAAGAGCGACAAAACTCTTCGTCCTGCTGCTGCAAACAAACCCTGCTGCTGCTGCTGCTGCTGCTGCTGCTGCTGCTGCTGCTGCTGCTGCTGCTGCTGCTGCTGGGCGTGCTGCTGCTGGGGCCAGCGGTGCTAGTGGTGAGCCCGCCATCACTGCTGCTGCTGCTGCTGCTGCTGCTGCCGCTTTCTGGAGGTGGCAGCGATTCCCCGCATGGCTGCTGCTGCTGCTGCTGCTGCTGCTCCTCAGGTGTGCTGCTGCTGCTACTGCTGCTGCTGCTGCTGCTGCCAGTGTTGCTGTCCGTGCTAGAGTTGCTGCTGCTGTTGCTGCTGCTTGGGTGGCGTGCCAACTCTGCATCAGGCGAATCTGCTGCTGTTGTTTTCTCTGCTGCTGCTGCTGCTGCTGCTATTGTTTTGTCTGCTGCTGCTGCTTCTCCTGGCCCTTCTTGTCCCACTTCCTCTGCTGCTGTTGCTGCTGCTGCTGCTGCTTCTGCTCTTCCTGCCTCTCCTGTTGCTGTTTCTGCTGCTGGCGGTCCTGCTGCTGCTTCTGCTGCTGCTGCAGCTGCTGCTGGAGAAGTCTCGGGACTGTCAAGAGGTTTGGCTGCTGTTGCTGCAGGAGAGGCCTGCTGCTGCTGCTGCTGCTGCTGTTGCTCCTTCTGTTGCTGCAGCAGCTGCTGCTGCTGCTGCTGCTTTTGCTGCTGCTGCTGCTGATCGCGAGCAACAGCAGCAAGAAAGGCGTGAGGCGACAAACGGCTTTTGCGCTGCGCCTTCTCCTCTTCGTAGGCCTGAAGCACCCAAACCCTAAACCCTAAACCCTAAACCCTAAACCCTAAACCCTAAACCCTAAACCCTAAACCCTATCCCCTACCACGAGTCGCACCTTGCCCGCCAGGGCGTTCTTCACGCCTCCCCCCGGGCCCAAACCCTCCGCCGCACACCCCAAACCCTAAACCCTAAACCCTAAACCCTAAACCCTAAACCCTAAACCCTCGCGGACCCGCACAGACTGCAGCGTGCTGAGCCCCAGGGAGCCCCACTCCCTCAGCAAGCAGCACCTTGCTGCTGCTTCCAGGTGTATCGACAGCAGCCGCAGCAGCGCAGCATGAGCAGCAGCAGCATGAAACCGCTGCAGCGGGAAAAGGGTTTTGCTAAACCCTAGCTCCGCGCGGCACCGGTGCTGCAGCACAAAACCCTAAACCCTAAACCCTAAACCCTAAGCCCTGGACCCTGGGGCAGCAGCGAAGTTCGCTCCTGGTCGCAGAGCTTTCTTTCGGCCCGCCAACGCAGCAGCAGCAGCGGCAGAAGCAGCAGTAGCAGCAGCAGCAACTGCAGCAGCGGCAGAAACAACTGCAGCAAGAACGCCGGCAGCAGCAGCAACAGCAGCAGCAGCAGCAGTGCCACCAGCAGCAGCAGCAGCAGCACAGCCACCACCAGCAGCATCGCCCGCAGCAGCAGCAGTACACACACCGCCACCCACACCACCTGCAGCAGCAGCAGCAGCAGCAGCAGCAGCAGCAGCAGCAGCAGCAGCAGCAGCAGCAAGCTACCTCTCTGTTGTTTTGTCTTGAGTCTGCCCAGCCCCGCAGCAGCAAAGTTCTTCCTCTGTAGAGCCGCTCATCGACGCGGCAGTTGTAGAGCTCCACCAGCCGCAGCTGCGCCGCAAACGAGGGTTTAGGGTTTAGGGTTTAGGGTTTAGGGTTTGGGGTTTAGGTGGGGCTTGGCAGCAGCAGCCGGGGAACCAGCAGCAGCGCACGCAGCAGCAGCACGCAACGCCCACAGCAGCAGCAAAAGGAACAGCCCTGTATTAAAAACCAGCAGCAGCAGCAGCAAAACATCAGCAGCAGCAGCAGCAGCAGCAGCAGCAGCAGCAGCAGCAGCACCTTGAGGGCTGTTTCTTGGGGGGTGTCTTGAGGATTAAATTCCAAATCTGCAACAAGAGCTTCAGCGTCTTCATCGAATTCGACGTCGAACTCGCCGCGGTTGGCAATGAAGCTGCAGCAGCCAAACCCTAAATTAGGGTTTAGGGTTTAGGGTTTAGGGTTTGGACTTGGGCGAGGGGTTAAGGTATTAAGCACTAGGGTTTAGCATTGCATGCAGCAGGAAAACGCCCAGATTCACGGAGGCTAGGGTTTAGGCTTTGCTGCTGCCAGCAACTCAATTAGGGTTTAGGGTTTAGGGTTTAGGGTTTAGGGTTTCCTACCCCTGCACGCAGTGCTGCTGCGGAGAAGCGGCAACAACAGCAGGAATCCAACTTGGATGAAATGCTGCTGCTGCTTGCTGCAGTTCAGCCAGAGAAGGCGCTGCTGCTGCTGCTGCTGCTTCTGTTTCTCCTGCTGCTGCTGCTGCTGCTGCTGCTGCTGGTTTTGGCCCTGCTGCTGCTGCTGGGCCAAAGACCTCCGCCTCCAGCTCCCGCAGCAGCAGCTCCTCCTCGCTTACTTCTGCTGCTGCTGCTGCTGCTTCTGAGCCATTCGCTGCTGCTCCTGCTGCTGCCGGATCGCTTGCTGCTGCTGCTGTTGTTGCTGCTGCTGCAGCTGCTGCCGAATCGGTCGCTGCTGCTGCTGTTGCTGCTGCTCCCTTCACAGAAGCACCTTCCTGTGTTTCATTTGCTGCTGTTCCTGCTGCTGCTGCGGCTGCATCTGGTGCTGCTGCTGCTGCTGCATCCGCTGCTGCTGCTGCTGCACCTGCTGCTGCTGCTGCTGCTGCGGACCCTGTGGGCGTTCCCGTAGGCGCACTTTGAGCCGCAGAAGCCCCCTGCTGCTGCTGCTGCTGCAGCTGCTGCTGCTGCTGCTGCTGCTGCAGCAGCAGCTGCTGCTGCTGCTGCTGCTGCCATAAAGGGACAGGCCTTCCGTCTGTCTCCACATACACCTCAAAATAATGAGCTTCGATTTGCATGCGGCTTTTGGGCCTCAAAGCCACTTTGTTAACTGCTGCTGCAACATCCTGTAAAACAAAATAAATAAATAAATAAATAAATAAATAAATAAATAAATAATTAAATAATTAATTAATTAATTAATTAATTAATTTAATTGAGCCAGTGGGGAGGACACGCAAGCTGGAAGAAGCGCGGCTGCTGCGGAAGCACGTAGCAGCAGCAGCAGCAGCAGCAGCAGCAGCAGCAGCAGCAGCAGCGGTGGCAGGGCGGCATAAAAAGCAGCAACGAATGCAGCAGCAGCAGCAGCAGCAGCAGCCTCTGCTGGTGCAGCGAATAAACACAGCTAGGTCCAAGTGAAGTACAGCAGCTGCAGCAGCAGCAGCAGCAGCAGCAGCAGCCAGCACCAGCAGCAGCAGCAGCAGCAGATCTTACATTCCAATTTCCAAGTCCACACTTCGCTACAGCTTCAAGGAGAGTTACCTCCTCATCAGCAGTCCAGTCTGCACGAAAACCCTAAACCCTAAACCCTAAACCCTAAACCCTAAACCCTAAACCCTAAACCCCCGCAGCCGCAGCAGCAGCAGCAAGAGCAGAAAAGACCGCAGCAAACGGGCCAAGAAGAGCAGCAGCACCGCAACTGCGCCCCCCTGCAGCAGCAGCAGCAGCCAAAACAGCACCAGCAGCAGCAACAAAAGCAAGAACAGCAGCAGCAGCAGCAGCAGCAGCAGCAGCAGCAGCAGCAGCAGCAGCAGCAGCAGCAGCAGTTACATGGAGCAAAAAGCTCTTTGGAGTTGGGGCCAACAACATAATAGGGATGATCGTTTTTGTGCTTTTCTGTTTCGGCTCCTCGGCAGAAGCACTTCATACAAATCATAAACTTGCTGCTGCTGCTGCTGCTGCTGCTGCTGCTGCTGCTGCTGCTGCTGCTGCTGCTGCTGCTGTTGCTGCTGCTGGGGCCGGTGTTGTTGCTGCTGCTGCTGCTGCTGGCGTCGCGGTTGCTGCCGCTGCCGTCCACGTTGTTGCTGCAGCTGCTGCTGCTCTCCCTGTTGCTGCTGCTGCTGCTGCTGCTGCTGCTGTCCACGCTGCTGCTGCTGCTGCTGCTGCTGCTGCTGCTGCAGGTAGCACATTCTATCCTATATTCCTTCAGAGACAAGGCAATGCCGCAGCAGCAGCAGCTGCCCCCGCAGCAAATTGACGAAATTGCTGCTGCTTCACTAGAAGCATCCGCCCCCCGCCTACACGCAAACCCTAAACCCTAAACCCTAAACCCTAAGCCCTAAACCCTAAGCCCTAAACCCTAAACCCCAAACCCTCTCGTGCTCTTCGCCGTCGAAACTAAGCCCTGAAGGCTGACCACCTTTATTCCTAAATCCCAAACCCTAAACCCTCGGCCCTAAACCCCAAACCCTAAACCCTAAACCCTAAACCCTAAACCCTAAACCACTAACCACTTGTGCTTCGAGTCTCTTCGAGCTGTGCTTTGGGCCGAAGGTCTTATTTTCTGGGGTGCTGGTGCTGCTGCAGTTGCTGCAGCTGCTGGTGCTGCTGCAGTTGCTGCTGCTGCAGTTGCTGCTGCTGCTGCTGGCGCAGTTGCATCCTTCTTTGGTCCTGCCTCTTCTGCTGCAGCTGCTGCTGCTGCTGTTGCTGCTGCTGAAGGCGTGCTTTTGTTTGGCCCTGCTGCAGCAGCAGCAGCTGCTGCTGCTGCTGCTTTCCCCCTCTCAGTTGGTTGTGTTGCTGCTGCTGTTCTAGGCGACGCAGCAGCAGCAGCAGACCGTGCTGCTGCTGCTGCTGGCCCTGCTGCTGCTGCAATTGCTGCTGCTGCTGCAACAGCAGCACTCCGAGGAGAGCGCTGCTGCTGCTGCTGCTGCGGCTGCTCAGCTGCAACAGCAGCAGCAGCAGGAGCAGCAGCAGCAGACCCAGCAGCAGTTTTGCTGCTGCTCTCTGCTATCTTGCTGCCGCGCCTTGAAGCAGCAGCAGTTGCACCCCCGTTTGCTGCAGCAGCAGCAGCTGCTGCTGCTGCTGTTGCTCGCTGCAGGCCTGGAGAGCTCTTTGCTGCTGCTGCTACGGGGCCTTGTCTCTCAGCAGCAGCAGCAGCTGCTGCTGCTGCGTTGCGAGTAGTCGCTGGCCGTCGAGCAGCAACAGTTGCTGCTGCTGTTGCTGCTGTTGCAGCAGCAGCAGCTGCTGCTGCTGCTGCTGCGCGAGTAGTTGGGTGGGCTGCAGTTGGAGAAGCCCGCGGCGGTGCAGCAGCAGCGGCGTTTGCTGCTGCTGCTGCTGCTGCAGCTGCTGCTGCTGCTGATCGGGTGGTTGCTGCTGTTGTGGGCCGTGCAGCAGCAGCAGCAAGCTGCCCGCTGCTGCTGCTGCTGCTGCTGCTGCGGTTCGAATTCCCAGCAGCAGGGGCTGAGGGGTCGCTTATTGCTGCTGCTGCATTTGTTGCTGCTGCTGCATTTGTTGCTGCTGCTGCTGCTGCTCTTTGCTTCGTTGGCCGAAGCGCTGGGGCCTCAGCAGCAGCAAGCTCTTGCTGCTGCGGGCTCGCTGCTGCTGCTGCTGCCCCACCTGCTGCTCCTGCTGCTGCTGCTCCTCCTGCTGCACCTCCTGCTGCTGCTGCTGCTTCCCTCAAGGGGCGCTGCCGCAGTCCAGGCCTTGACATTGGGGCGAAGAGCAACTGCTGCTGCTGCTGCTGCTGCTGCTGCGTCTAAGGCCACTGTTGCTGCTGCTGCTGCTGCTGCTGCTTCTGTGGCTGCGGCAGCGACATCGCCTGGCCCTCCCCTCATAAGCTGCCAAAAAGTTTTGATGCTCCCTTGCTGCTGCTGCTGCTGCTGTTGCTGCTGCGCATATACCGCAGACGAGCAGCAGCAGCAGCAGCTGCTGCTGCTGCTGCTGCTGGAGGTGGTTCCCGTCGCTGCTGCTGGTACAACTTCTGCTGCTGCGACGTGTCTGCTGCTGCCTCTCCTTAGATGCTGCTGCTGCTGCTGGGGCGGCCGCAGAGCTGCTGCTGCCTCCACTGATCGACGCCCCCGGTGCTAGGGTTTAGGGTTTAGGGTTTAGGGTTTAGGGTCTAGGGTTTGCTTGCGCCGCGTCTGAGCCCCTACGTGCTCAGGATCCACAGGGACCGGCAGGTCTTCTATTTTCTACTGCTGATTTTCACTGCAGTTGCTGCTGCTGCTGCTGCTGCTGCTGCTGCTGCTGCAGCTCCTGCTGCTGCTGCACCTCTGCCACACAGACTGCTGTGCATCTGCGCAGCAGCAGCAGCAGCAGCAGCAAAGCTCTTAACTGTACAAGTGTCTGCTGCTACTGTTAAAAAAATAATTCAAACTTAACTTTAGGCTATGTAGCGGGAGCGGCTGCTGCTGCAGCAGCCCCTGCAGCAGCAGCAGCTGCTGCAACAGCGGGACGTGACTTTTGCTGCTGCGGGATCTGCAGCAGGCTGCTGCGCTGTCTGCTTTATTTAATTTTTCAAATTTAAATACATTAGTTTAAGCTTTCTTGTCTTTCTTGCTGCTGGCTCTCTTGCAGCAGCTGCTGCCTGGCTACACCCTGCAGCAGCAGCAGCAGCAGCAGCAGCAGCGGGGCCCCCAGCGGCGGCGGCCGTGTTGATGTTTGTGCTGCTGCTGCGCGAAACTACTGCGGTGTACCTGCAGCAGCAGCAGCAGCAGCAACATGGTCCCCAGCTGCAGCGGCAACTGCAACTGCAGCAGCAGCAGCAGCAGCAGCAGCCGCAGCAGCAGCCGCAGCCGCAGCAGCAGCGACCGCCGTATCCGCAGAGCACCCGGCAGCAGCGGGAGCGTTCGTCCGTGCCTCCGCAGCTGTTGCTGCTGCTGCCGCCACCGCAGCAGCAGCAGCAGCAGCAGCAGCAGCAATAATGGGCCGTCCAGCAGCAGCAGCAGCAGCTGCTGCAGCAGCAGCAGCAGCTGTTGTGCCCCCCCAAGATGTGTTTCTGGATGAGCGCGGAGAGTCTCGGTCAGTTAGGTGCAGAGCTTCAGCTTTGTTTCTGCAGGGGTCAGCAGCAGCAGCAGCAGCAGCAGCAGCAGCAGGAGGCAGCGGCATTGCCTGCAGCAGCAGCAAGTCTGCAGCAGCAGCAGCAGCAGCACTGGCTTCGTCGCCGCTGCAGCTGGCGGGCCTGCTCGAGAACTGGACCGGGGCGCTGGGCGAGTGGCTCTACGCGAACTGCTGCAGCAGCAGCAGCAGCAGCAGCAGCAGCAGCAGCAAGCAGCAGCAGCGCCGCCTGCAGCCCCGCAGCAGCTGCCGCGGCCGCACCATTACTGTAGACTTGAGTTTTGCTGCTCAAGAAAAAAGTCTTTTAAAAGATTGTGTCCAGGCTTTGGGCTGGAGAGCAGCAGACAGCTTCTTCTCCTCAGGTGCTGCTGCTGCTGCTGCTGCTGCTGCTGCTGCTGCTGCTGCTGCTGCTGCTGCTGCTGCTGCTGCTGCTGCTGCTGC
>NW_013652173.1:0-8708 GCF_000499385.1 Eimeria necatrix
GTGTGTTAGTTGGAAATGTCTGCGCACGGTGCACACATCGCACGAGGGCCTTAGACTAATTATGACACGCGCTTCGGACCGATTATCCACTCTCTAAATTCTCAAGACTGCATGTGCTAATGGCATGCAAACCTTTGTGTACGTACCACCTGCACGTGATACACCGGTCCCGAGCGCTTAGCGCCCATACGCTGCCTTAAAACAACTACGCAGAACAACGCCTTTCTTGTTTCAGCTCAGCACGTACTCGCCAAAAACAAGCAGCGCCCTTGCAGCAACCGCACTCAGCTTCATTTCAAAACAGAGTCACGCAGACCTATGCGACTTCGAAAATTTCAACAAGACAAGTCGTGCCACTAATGATATCCGAATACGTGGAGGTTTCAAGGAGCGTTGGAAGCATGGCAAACTGTAGCAAGAAGTAGAGATCTTGTGGACTCGAGGAGCGTCCTGTCGCGCAGGATGTGAAGCAAAAAAAAAATCGTCAGGACTAAAACATCAAATTCAACGGCGCGCCTTAATGCCACAAACAACCTGTATCAGAACGTTGCAAGCATTTGTCCTTCATCGTAAACAAACTACCCCGTGAGCCGTTTCATGCACTAGGGCAGAGCATCGTACTGCACACTTGCATTGGGACAACTGTATCAAAGCTGAGCTGCGCATTTGAAAGGAAACGGACGCGCTAGTCTGAGTTCTGAAGCACGTGTTCAACAAGACCTTTTGCGTCCTGAACCCGCAGGAGGCATTCCCACGAGCACGCCAGGAGATGCAGTAAAACAAATCGAATAGGGAACGCGTTTGCTGTGGAAGCAAAAAAGTCCATATGCTGAGATAAACGACCCCATCGAAATCGCAGAAAACGCTCCGCAAAGCTCTTAACTTGCAGATATCCACCTAAGAGAAAGGTCTCAACTTCTCGCCCAGCAAATGTGCGCTTTAATTTGCAGGCACATATAAACGTGTCACTGCCATTCTCATGTACCTTCGAGTCGTGAAAAATGCCTTATACGTAAAAGGCAGAAGCGCGCTGTGCAGCGGAAATGCCACACATTCAATATAATGTTTGCGCATGGTGCACATGTCGCACGGGGGCCTTAGACTGATTTTGACACGCGGCTCGGATCAATTCCACTCCCTAAGCTGCTGACAGTGCATGTGGTAGTGGCGAGCAAGTCTTCTTCGACATACCCACTGCAGATTATAAAGCGACCCTGAGCGCTTAGAGGTCATACGCGGCATCAAAGCTACTCAGCAGACTTGCACATTGCCTGTTTAAGCTCAGCACTTATTCGTCAAATATAAGCGGTGCACTTGTAGCAACTGCACTCAGCTTCACTTCAAAACAGAGGCACGCAGACTTATCCGACTGCGAAGAATACAAGAAGCAGACACGCCGTGCCACTAATGATTTCCGAATAAGTGGAGGTTTTACTGGAAGCATGGTGACCTGTAGAAAAGCGTATAAACCTTGTGGACTGAAAGAGCATAATGGCGAGCAGGATATGCCAGATAAACAGAATCGTCAAGAGCAAAAACCAAATTCAACGACGTTCCTTAATGTCATAAGCAACGTACATCAGAACGTTTCAAGCATTTGTGCTTCATCGCAAACAAACTACCCCGTGAGCCGTTTCATGCACTAGGGCAGAGCATCGTACTGCACACTTGCATTGGGACAACTGTATCAAAGCTGAGCTGCGCATTTGAAAGGAAACGGACGCGCTAGTCTGGGTTCTGAAGCACGTGGTCAGCAAGGACGTTTGCGCCCTGTGCACGCACGAGGCCGTCCCACGAGCACGTCGGAAGACGTAGAAACGCGTTTGTCATGAACACATGAGAGAGCGGGCGTTGAACTAAGGCCTTCGTTACACTTTCGCCGAAGCAGAAAGCGTAAAAAAATGCGTTCAATGCTGAACAGGTGGCTCAAAACAATGTGAGGCCAATTTGTCTAATACGCGTGTGTACTTAATTGCAAAAAAGCCAATAAGATTGTCGCAAAATCTCCTAGCTAATTGCACGGCGTGGGCAATGGTGCATAGACCAAAAATGCAAGCTGTTGGTGCATTCCAAAGACCACTTGTTCATGAAACACAGTTTTCACTGTGCATTTTGCGCGGACATTAGTCCTTGTTGCGTGACTAGTTGTGGCGTGGACCTCGAAACAAAATCCAAATTAAACATTTGATTCGTTTACAGTACCAACGTAAATGGAAAGTGATCACTTCAAGTACATACAGGCTGAATGTCACAAATTGCTTGCAAGCTCCAGATGGCAACAGCAATAATTGCAAATACTCTGCTCCCCATCGCCCACCAGAAATATCATCGAAAGTAGTAGACACACTGACAAACGTGCATCTCACTTAAAACGTTTAAACAAACCTACCATGTTGAAGGGGATTCAAAATCCAATTAGGCGCCTTTGGCATAACCCAACTAACGAGGGCTTGCTGATGGCAACGCCGTTCACGTACACCTCTACATATCTGTGCAAGTAGGCCTGCTCACTTGAAATTTGGCTATCCAGCCACATCCCGTGCAAGGCAGGAGCATGCGTGTCCAATTTAACAGCCCCTTCCAACAGACAGTGCTATGGGCAGGCAATCTCATTTTGTCTTTCTGGATGGAGACAAAAAAGTAAATGAACGGGATTAGAAACTGGATCCGAATAATGTTGCTGGCTCTATCTTCCGCTTCAGGCATCAAATCATTTCGTTTGCTGAACCATTCCATGCACGTTCAGACTGTAGCATGGCAGCATGCTCCAAACGACGTCGAGTTGTGGTTCGATAAACCAGCTGAAAGAAGCAAAGAGCAAAGGGCAAAGCATTTTCAGGACATTATATTCGCGAGTGTGCCGTCTCCTATTCTGAGCGCAAATGTTCCAAAAGCACGCCAATACAATATTTCCTCAACACACTCTACGATCAATTCTGCACAAATCGCGCTAATGACTATGGCCAACACAGCGCTGAATATTAAAGCTTTCGAATGTCTGCACAGCATAATAAAATTAACGCGCGGAAGCGCTGACTGACAATGCGAAAACTTTCGAAACACCCGAAGCAAAGGACAGGAACATCGGTATGTGAGAGAAATGCGAATTCGCTGAATGCCGAAACGAAATCTAAATATCTCCTAATTATCCACGCTTACTGGCTGAGGCAATAATCCCCCCAAATGTTCTTCTGCAGTGTGTACCACTTCCAAAACAGGAAACGTGTGTACGTGATAGCAGCGCGAGTAAGTGGCATTTATAACGCTTCCAGCACCTCGCGCAACAGCTCGCCTAACCTAAATATTCTCTGTGTTGACATAACTAAGTATCGTGCTCATCCTGCCTTTGAGGTAGCGAAGTTTCGCAATGGCAACTGCCTGGCAGGCCGACGCAAAGAGCATCGCCTATCGTCTTCTATCGTAAGGAGCATGCGTAGGTGGACGCCGATCCTCCGTTCAAACCCTGTATCACCGCCGTATTTCTGCGAAGAATATTAGCTGGCAACGGGCACCATAGGTGGTCCTGCCCAGCTCTTCGCAACTGTATCAACTAGCAGCTTTAAGTATATGGCGTCAGGCTAGCTTATAAGCCGGAACACGCATGCACACTGCCCTTCACAATACTACATAGAGCGCTTCGACTCTCATGTAAGCAGCTTCCAACGATTCCAAGCGAATTCGGTGAATTATGCAATATTTATGTCAACCTCGTAAGCAAAATAGGAGCATCCGTTAAAACCAGAGCACTTAGCTACATCAAAGAATCATCCGCTTCGTTTTTGGCCTACTAGCTGCATTTACCAGGAAACAGTAAACGTATTCGAGCGGCGTATGGTCGTTTGAAAGTGCGTAGAATTATACAAAACTCGGCAAACAAACTAATAGGGAAAAACGAAGAACGTAACACGTTGGATCTCATAGGTTCCAGTGGGGAAAAATTGCATGTTTTCCTTCAAAACTGAGTGTCTCACCTAGCAGCATTCATGCAGTCAGATCACGACGAAAGGAATCGCTTACCTGAGGAAGGACCCACCTAGTAATCTGTAGCAGCATTATTGTTTTACGGTGCCATCTTGAAGATATGCATCACACAATGAGGACCGTTTTCGGTTAACCCAGTATCCGCGTGTTGCTGTAGCATCACACACGAAGCAGTGAAATGCGGTGTAGCGTCCTGCAGGCGTATCGAGTGCAGTTGCGTTCCACAAAGGGGTCCAGGCATTTGAAATTCGTATCGTTGCACTGCAGCAGTGGCTCCGGCTAAACGCTTAGGTCAAAGCATGCACTTCTTGCATTTTGTATACTACCACCACATGTTATTGAGAGATGCAGAAATGTTCCACTTGCAAACGCGAAGTGACGACCAGTTACCCGCTAAGTTCGTCAACCCGCACTGATGCCGTCTAAATAAGCCGCAACAGCTGCAATGTAAAAGCGGACTAAAGACTTGCTCTTTCGAGTCGAAACGTTGCAAGCGTGCATGTTAAATCGCACACGGACAGCTAATCCAATATTGTTCAAACCGTCAAACGCGTTTAACAACGTGCAGTAACGAGTGTCAAAGATGCAGTCGAGACACGTAATAGCTCGTTTATGCTGCAGAGATCTGAGGATACCCTTGCACGTGAACGAGCAAGATGTTTCAAACTACTTGGAAGCTCACACAGTAGCTACCACAAGAGAGGACACCACTTTGCAGCACGTGCATTTGCTTCTTGCCACAGGCTGCGCCATGCGTGAAAAAGCGATAATGCTGCCGCTGCAGGCAAAACCGAACATTTCATTCTATTCTCGTTCACGCATGAGCTGTATGCCACTCAGCAAAAAAACATCATGTAGATGAATGCGTCGTTTCGCATCATCAATGGCTAATGCTCCCGGAATGTCAAAGATTTCACAGCATGCAAACAGCAGCAATATCACAGTAAGCGACATTCCGCTGGGCATGAGAACGCATTTTCGCCGTAGCAGAACAACTGTCCAGCGATACGCGAAGGTCAAAGCTATACTCTGATACATTCTGAGTCGCTCACCAAATCAAGGACTTGAAAGCGGTGCAAATTTCAGGTTGGCTTTGCAAAACACTGTAACGTTGCAGGCGAATATCGTGAGGAGCTGCGAAATGTTGGGTGGACATATCAGTGCTCTGTTGTGTTAACGCCTACCAGGCAATTATGCGTGGCAAGACGCTACGATGGCATACAGTCTGCACCTGCGGTTTGTAGCAGTCGTCAATATTTCGGAGCACTGATATTACGAAGCAAAGAGGTCAATAATCTCATATAGACACCTGTCAGTTTCGCAAGCGTAGCGTACAAAAAACAAACTTCAGCACCATTTTGGTGTCTGACAGCTGCCATTGCTCTAGACGTAACGTATTGAGCTGCACCGTCAGGACGCTTGCGTTCTGATAAAGCCATACCCCGATTCAACCCTGATCATAAAGCAAAAGAAATATAAACGCAACGAGCAGGTACGTCCAAGAGCCTGCCGTGCATCAAGCATTTCGCACAACGGGCCGGCAACAGCAAAACGTATGGCATTTTCTCTTCGCTCTCTTTTTTGGCAGAATAAAATACTCCGCAAAACAATGCAATTAGCAATCAGAGCAATACCCAGCATTTCTCTAATGACTGCGGTCAACGCAGGCTCAGTTCACGCATCTACAGCTGGCTGCCCCTAGCTAGTCAAAACTACCTACTGCCACCAAGGTGGATAAGCAGCAAATGCCAACGAGAAGTATGTAAGCAACGCATGATTTCAGGAGTGCCAAGAACCTATCGAAATCCATGACGTCAAGCTGACGTACTGCCAAGGAAAAAAATGTCGCTCTGCTGGCTACAAGCAGCACAAAAAACAATGAAAAACGCTTTTTTAACCTTGTTTTATTTAGGGTATTTTAGCGCCCACTCACAAACAACAAGGTGACAAAACAAGGCAATTTCGCCTGACGAAGAAACCCTAAGACGGCACGCCTCATGTTTTGCTTGTATTCTTTTAATGTGATTCTTCGCCGCGGAAAAATTGGCGTTTCCACCTGCACGTCAAGTAGCGAGAATCGCGCAACTATGCACGCTGACAAAACGATGCCTCAACATATGAAATCGGTACCCCAGGACGAAAGCTCCAGGCACTTTGCGGATGCGTGTACTTCAATTCTGCATCTCTGTAAAAGGCGGGTCAGAGATGTTTAGCGTGCTAAGCCGGAGGAAAAAATGGTATACGTGCCAGCAAGGTGCTGTCCACAGTTGTATCACTTAATATGATCTAGCAGACTTCAGAAACGTTTTGCGCAATTCTTCAACCACCTCAAAGTTTTACCACTGATCTGCATTTGAGGAGCACGCTATATGCATATATATTTACAACACCACCGGTGAACGCTACCGTATAGGTATATCCAGCCTTGTGTAGAGTACAAAGGGCTAAGCATTTTTCAAACGAGTAATGTGGCTTCCGTCACTAGCATCAAAGGCAAGGGACGATCAACGCCGGAAGAGTTGATCTCCGTAGCACGCAGTGCCAAGACTCGAAAGCGAACGAAAGTCAGACATGGATATCAAGTGTGCAGACGCATATTGCTACCTTGATTCATAAACTACTCTCGACACATCTCGTTCAACGACTCCTACTTCTTTGAATATGAACGGGACATTGTTCCTGCTGCATATATGTTCCGAGAAATACGCTCCGAGAAGGATAGTCGGGTTGTTCGTTCCAGCACTCTCGAACACTTTTCCACGACGCAAATTCCCATGCAGCGTTGCGTTCACACATTCCTCGACTCCCCTAGATGCAAACTGACCACACGAATATCGGCACACTTAAGCGTAGCCCGCAGGAATCTCCGCACTCTGAAAACGCACGTCTGCAGTTGGATATCGATGCCCCATACGAATCGGGTTCCATCGTCAATATCACTTCACAAAGCTATCAACGAACACATCCGGAAACCCAAATGACGGCGCCGCCAAACTGCAAATCCACAATCAATCTTCTGGGAATGTGTCAACATCCAGCCACAACCCTAGGGCTTCAGGCTGACGCCACCGTCTCGTGGCCCATGCAAATCGCCCCCCACCATGATACATTGCGCAATGGACACTGATGTAGCCAACAACCAACGACTCAAAATGAAGGCAGCCCCTTGTGCAACATTCAGCAAAATATTACAAGTAACACTATGGCACACGCCAGGAACCAAGTAGGCAGCTACAAAAGCGAAGAGTCACGTTTCCCAGCTCGCGTGCTCTCACGTACTCGCTGCTCGGCGCGTGCCAACAGCAAAAGCAGCAGAGATCATCCTAGGGCACTGTCACTTGTTAATCTACTAAGTGTCAGAGCAGCCGCAACGACCTCCTCCGCGAAACACGAAAGCAAACGAGAAAGAAACGGGAGAGCGCTACACAGCGCACTGGCACGCTGAACACGATAACCGCAATCTCGCCGCAAACAGAGGCCGCCACGGCTACACACAGACGCACTTAATCCAGCCACTGGTATAACACTAAAACAGTCATCGCATGGAACAGAAATTTTTCGCCGCAGTACACACCTGCAACACATTTTTCTTCGATTCCTTGACACGGCGTTGCACCAGAGTCGGCGCGTTCGGATATCATACATGGAACCATCGTACACACGTGCCACTGTGCAATTCTGTAATGCGTAGAGAGTCACCTACTGAGCATGATCCTAGGGCACTATCTTTCATCGAGCAACTGAGTGTCATGTGAAGCGTAACAAGCTCCTGCACATGCGGAAAAAAAAGGAAAGAAGAGAGCGCTACACACCGCACTGGCACGCTAAACACGATAACCGCAATTTCGCTGTTAACAAAGGCCGTCACAGCTACACACAGACGCACTTAATCCAGCCACTGGTAAAGACTAAACCTGAGACCTCCTCCAAAATAAATATTCGCGGCTGCACACACCTGCCACACAGTTTTAGTCGATTCCTTGCCAAGGCGTCGCACCGGAGTCGGCGCGTCTGGGGATCATGGATGGAACCATCCTACACACGCGCCAGTTTGCAGTTCTGTAATATGTGGAGAGCCACCTGTTGTGCTCAAGCACTCTGCACACGCACAGGCTGTGCAACGACGTTCATGGCCTGATACAGATGGACGCGAGTTGCGCTGAGACAAAACAGGCGACGAGTACGAATCACAACGAACTCCGCACTCAGAAACGACACCACAAAGCATGTTTTTTGCATTCCCCGCGAACGACCCATCATGGCTCACAAAGATGCCGTCATACCGTTCGCCAAACACAAAAGGGAAGAAAACGTCTCAAGTAATCCACTGTGTGTACTTCATGTGAATGTTCTGTGATTTCGACACAGCGAGACACTCAAAGTATCTACAACGTTTCCGCGGCGCGATTAGCCTACTCCAGGCAAACGCTACTTGCACACATCAGTCAATTTGGAGCACCATTAACACAAGCCATGAGTACATCAATATGACACAAGTGCAAATTTGTAGCACTGCCGAATCGCCTTATCATCGACTCCTACTCATCCAGCCCTACTCCCTGAAGTAGCAAAATTTAAATACCCTGCGCCTCGCTCCACTCTCAACGTCTTTGACCTGTGCCTTTGACCCCGGCAGGTGTAAACCACCGTCCCCACTATCCAACCAACAATCGCGCCGCAACGCCAAACCTCACCCGGCCAGAACCTCCACAAATCCTTGGGACAGT
>NW_013652174.1:0-7508 GCF_000499385.1 Eimeria necatrix
CTGCTGCTGCTGCTGCTGCTGCTGCTGCTGCTGCTGCTGCTGCTGCTGCTGCTGCTGCTGCTGCTGAGGAATCTGATTTGGCAGGGGTTGACAAGCGGCTGATAGGCTCTTTGAGGCAGCGGGAGGTTCTTTGCTGCTGCGAGGGAGATTTTTGCTGCTGCTGATGGTCTTTTTGCTGCTGCTTAGGGGAGTTCTTTGCTGCTGCAGAGGGCTTATTTGCTGCTGCGAAAGAAGTGGTTCTTTTGCTGCTGTCTTATTTGCTGCTGCGAAAGAAGTGGTTCTTTTGCTGCTGTCGAGGGATTCTTTGCTGCTGCTCATGGCTTCTTTGCTGCTGTCGATGCCTTCTTTGCTGCTGCTTCTGTCTCTATTGCTGCTGCTGCTGTATCCTCTGTTGCTGCCTCTGCTTCCTCTGCTGCTGCTGCTCTCTGATTTGCTGCTGCTGCTGTCTCGCACTTTCTATGCCCAAAGACTCTAGAGCTGCTGCAGTGCTTTTTGCTGCTTTTTGCTAAATAGATATTTAAAATAATTCAAAACCATTTTAGAGAATCCAGAAAAGACAGGCTAAACATTTACATTATGGCCGAGGCCCTAGGGGCCCCAGGGGCCCCCAGGGGCCCCCTGAGGGGCCCCCTGTGGGGCCCCCTGAGGGGCCCCCTGAGGGGCCCCCTGAGGGGCCCCTGAGGGGCCCCCCGTGGGGCCCCAAGGACCAACGAGCTTCTCCCCCTGGAGGCCCGGAGGGGCCCCAGAAGGAGCTTTAGACAGCTAGGCCCCCCTGCTTTTGATAAGTGCTGAAACCCGCCTCCGCTGCTGCTGCTGCTGCTGCTGCTGCTGCTGCTGCTGCTGCTGCTGCTGCTGCTGCTGCTGCTGCTGCTGCGTTGCAGGAGCGTTTGACGCTGCACGTGCGGCAGTGCCAGCGGCACGTGCGGGTGCAGGTGCTGCGGCAGGGAGTTGTGGGGTCGGAAGTTGTGGGGGAAGCAGCAATTCGAGTGAAAGCAGATTTAATTGATTTGGGATTTCCCAAAAGACAAAGCTACGCACTTCTGCACGAGGGCAAGGTCGCCTGCAAAGCCATCGTGAGACGCCCGCCACGCAGCAGCAGCAGCAGCAGCAGCAGCAGCAGCAGCAGCAGCAGCAGCAGCAGCAGCAGCAGCAGCAGCAGCAGCAGCAGCAGCAGCAGCAGCAGCAGCAGCAGCAGCAGCAGCAGCAGCAGCAGCAGCAGCAGCAGCAGCGGCAGCAGCAGCAGCAGCATAGCAGTAGCAGTAGCAGCGGAGAAGGCGCCACTGCACGGAGACAGTCTGCTGCGAAGGGGAGGGGCCGCAGCTGCTGGGGCGGCACGGGCGTAGAGTTTAGTGTTGGGGGGTTTAGGGTTTAGGGTTTAGGGTTTAGGGTTTAGGGTTTAGGGTTATTAGCCGTGCAGCGCAGGGAGTTGAGAGTTTCGGGTTTGCGCGAGGGAGCCTCCGTGTGGGTGGTTTAGGGTTCGGAAGCCCGAGCGCGGGCGGGCCTAGGGTTTAGGGTTTAGGGTTTAGGGTTTAGGGTTTAGGGTTTAGGGTTTGCGCAGCTGTCGTTTCACCGGCTGGACACTTCGCACGTGAGTCTGGGGGAGTTCCAGATGTCGCCGCTGATCCACCAAGCCCTGCTGCATGCGCAGTACGAGGCGGAGAGTCGCGGAGAACATTTGAAGTTGGACATTTCCAACATGAGTGAACTTCAAAGACTTCGTTTTTTCGCCAAAGTCCTCGAGGGGCCCCTCAAGCTCATGACGGGGCTGGGGGCCTCCTGGGCCCCCCTCTACTTCAAGGCCACGGAGCGCCGCAGCGGCAAGTGGGAGTGGCAGTACTGGAACTCCAAGGAGGAGTGCCTCGTGAGCCCCCCTGCATGCATGCATGCATGCATGCATGCATGCATGCATGCATGCATGCATGCGCGCATGCATGCATGCATGCATGCATGCATGCGTGGGTGCATGCGTGCATGCGTGCGTGAGTGAGTGCGTTTGTTCGTGCGCGGGGCTTCTGTGCGTGGTGCTGTTGCTGCTGCTGCTCCCGCCGCCGCTGCTGCTGCTGCTGCAACTGCTGCTGCTGCTGCAACTGCTGCTGCTGCTGCTGCTGCTGCTGCTGCAGGCCGGGGAGAAGAAGAAGGGGGGCTATTCGTTTTTGGCAATAAGTTTGGTGCTGCCGGACAAGTACGACCGGAACACTTTCTACGTGAGGTACCACAACCAAAAAGGAGTTCAAGACTTGTTTTTTCGCAGAGTGGACCGGGACCGGAACTTGTGGTCCAATGGTCTTTACGAGTTCATTGAAAAGCTGCGGGAGTATTTGGAGAAGTCCCCGGAGTTGCCAGCAGCAGAGGCTTACTTGGAGAAGAAGCGGCAGCTGGAGGCGGGCAGCAGCAGCGAGAAGCAGCGCAGCAGCAGCAGCAGCAGGGCCGCTCGCGCGGCCCGCAGCAGCAGCAGCAGCAGCAGCAGAAGCAAAACCCAAGACCTCTCCGACATCAAACGCATTGCCAGCCCCAGACAAACAGCAGCAACAGAACAAGAGAGGCCTCGAGTTGCTGCTCTCAAACGCAGAATGGTTGAGGGTTTGATGGTGGAGTCTGTCACTGACGACAGCAACGACGAAGACCCCGACTCCCCCCCTGCAGCAGCAGCAGCAGCAGCAGCAGCAGCAGCAGCAGCGGAGGGGGGGGGCGCAGCAGCGCAGAACACCGCTGCCACACCCACGCTCAACGAAGAACCAACCAAAAGCTTCAGCTCCCAAGACTGAGCAGCCGCAAGCTGCAGCAAACAGCAAAATGCAGCGCAGCAGCAGCAGCAGCAGCAGCAGCAGCAGCAGCAGCAGCGGGGGCTGCTGCACACATGTGGGCGCTGGCGCAGCTGCTGCTGAGGGGGCCTTTTTAGATGGGGAGCTTGTGCCCAAAGAGCTGGCAATAGGAAATAAATGCATGCGCGAATAAATAAACAAATATAAATGTTATATTTAAATAAATATAATCCAAAAAAGAAGTTGTGTCTTTATTCTCCGCTCTCCGCCTTTCGTCTAGACTGCAAGTGGGCGCTGGGGTGTACGTACACCCCACCGAGCGCATGCAAGAGCGGCCTGCAGGCTCAGGTGTACAGACACTGGGAGGGTCTTTTTGGGATTAGCAGTTTCCTTTCTAGTTGATTAAAGCAGCTCTGAGATAATATATATTGTGCGTACACATGCATATATATATTTTATTTAAGTAAATATATTTATTTATATCCACTTTATTTAAATAAATATATTTATTCATTTGTGCATGCATGCATTTGGGGCTGGCTGTACAGACACAAGCGCATGCGCTCTCGCCCTATTTTCAGGTGTACGTACACTCGCCCTTCAGCTGCAAATCCACACTTGAGCCTCAAGGCTCAAATAAATTTGCATGCAAAATGATGCATGCAACTTGCATGCATGCAACTTGCATGCATGCATAGGCCGGTAGCACTAGCCTTTGTGTGTATATATATCTTCTTGCGCATGCAGCCCCACCAAATGTGCCATTTGTCCTTAAACCCGTTCAAACCCCAAACCCTAAACCCCTAAATAGGGTTTATTTCCGGGGTGAGAGTGTTTGTTGCATGCAAAGGGTTTAACCGATGCAGAAAAAACATTTGCCATTTGCTGCTGCTGCTGCTGCTGCTGCTGCATTTGCTGCTGTGGGGCCCGGCCAGCAGCAGACGCCGGGTGTATGTACAGCTCAAACAAAGCCCCGGCCCTAAACCCTGCTGCTCTTCGGCTTTTCTTTTTCTTCATTTTTATTTAGAACTTTTTATTCATTTCTGGAGAAGGGAGCCCCAGATGCAAAGTGCAAACGCATCCGCCTAGCTAGGGTTTAGGGTTTAGGGTTTGGGGTTTAGGGTTTAGGGTTTAAGGTTTAGGGTTTAGGGTCTAGGGTCTAGCGTTTAGGGTTTAGGGTTTAGGGTTTAGGGTTTAGGGTTTAGGGTTTGGGTCTATGGTGCGCGTCGCGCAGCGGCGGTGTACGTACAGCTCAGCGCGAGCCTGAGATGCAGTGTATGTACAACTCAGCGCAGCCAATGTCTGAAGTTTTTGCTGCTGCAGCAATGCTGCTGCAGCAATGCTGCTGCAGCAATGCTGCTGCAGCAATGCTGCAGCAGCAAAATGGCAGAACTTAAAAAGTGTTTGTTTATATATAATGAGAATAGTTTTGTCGTTTGAGGGTTTGGAGTATTTTATGAGGGCTTGCTGCCAGTTGAGGGTTTAGCGGCGCGTTAGGGTTTAGGGTTTAGGGTTTAGGGTTTAGGGTTTGGGAATTAGGGCTTAGGGTCTAGGGTTTAGAGTTTGACTCCCTCTCCATTGAGTCGATTTGTTGTGTCTATACTGCTAATGTATCTGTACAGCATAAAAGAGAATATCCGCCAAATTAGGGTTTAGGGTTTAGGGTTTGGACTGCAGGTAGCCTTGTGCTGAAGCGCCACAATGCGGAATCGCCGCAGAATTAGAAATCAGTCTAAACCCTAAACCCTAAACCCTAAACCCTAAGCCCTAGTTAGACGAATATGCGCGTTGTTTCACTCCGTTTCTTATTTTAAAATGATTTATTTGGTTTCGTTTTCTTGTTTCAAGTTGTTTCTCCTGCTGAGAATTAATATCATTAACCTTTTTTAGTTTAAAAATTACTTTTATTTGTTTTTTATTTATTATTCAAATTATTTTTTCAAGTAAATAAACTTGAATTTTGTTTGGTGGCCTTTGTGGGGGACAAGGGGCCAAAAAGAAGTGTCTTGGCCCGCAAACTCTAAACCCTAAACCCTAAACCCTAAACCCTAGATCGTGGAGCAGAGCGTGCACATTAAATTAATCTCCTGAGCGCTACTTATATATCAGAAAATCTAATTTTACTTAAATGATCTGTTCCTAATTAATTAAATAAATTAAAAACTAATTAAATTAATTGAAAACTAATCAAATTAATTTTAAATTAATCAAATCAAGGAAACTTTCTAAAAACACATTTCTCTGGGAGTTTCAGACAAGGCGAATTCAACTCAAGTGCAGAAAACGTCAAGAGGATCCGTTCAAACTTCAAAGTAATGAAAACAAAATAAAATTAATTTAATTTAATTTAATTTATATTTAAAAGTATTTATTTCTCTCAGTTTTATTTATTTATACTCCGAGCAAAAGCATCTGCAAGATCTGATCGGGGCCCCTGCAGGCAGCGGCTGACCACCGCCGACGCTCCTCAACTGCAGCTTTCTCGGGGGAAATTTCTTTTTTTTTCGCCAATTTCGAAACATTAAATGAAATAAATAAAAATAAATAAACCTGCGAAGTTTATTTAGCCGAGAACTTCGCCAGGGAGGCGCAGAAAGCCGAGCAGCTCGTGGGGCTGTGTTGGGAGCCTCAGCTGCGCGCTGGCCGCAGGGGGCCCTTGTTCTTCGTTTCTAGCGGCTAAAAACTCGAAAATGGCTAAATTAATGGTTTTATTTCTCATTTATAAACTTAAAATCTCCTAAAAACACCCCAAAGTGGAGCTTTCCGCCAGCCGCGTGGGAGGCTGGTGTACATACACCAGGCTGGGGTGTCTGGTGTTGCATGTGCAGAAGCTGCAGTGAGGCTCAGGGCTCTTATGACTTCAAATCTTTTTCTCTTTTTGACTTTTACGAATTAATAGAACAGTTTTGTCTTTGGGAAATGTTTTAATCTTTTTTTTCCGCGTTTCCAGCAGCGCCGCGGGTGTGCCACCCCTCAGCGGCGCTCTGCGCTGCGGCTGCGGCGCTTCCCGGAAAGCTGCGGCGCCGCCGCGTCAAATGAAGAATTAAAATTAAATTTTGAATTAAAAATTCGAAAAGAAAAGTCGAAAAACTTTGAAATGCGGGACTTGTGAGTTGGGCTCGCCGCTGCGCACACCAGTGGTCTGGGGGGGTGTTGGGGGTTTGAAGTGTTCGTTTTTGGCCATTTTTCGAGCTTTTTGGGACTTTCAAAATGGATTTAAGAGCTCTTGACGATCCCCAGCCCCTCGAAGTCAGTTCTATTGATGATATTCACGTTTTGGCGGGCTGGGAGCACTGGCTGAAGTTGTCTTTTTCCACTGCGGACCTCCACATCACCCGCGGCTGGAGCCTGGTGTCCCGGGCCACCGAAGTGGCCTTCGAGGCCCACGCCCGGGTGAGCACTGCCCTTCAATTTCCCTTCAAAGCCCCAAATTCGAGTCCAAAAGTCCCCCTTTTTGCATGCATGCATTGCATTTCTTGCATGCACATTGCATGCATTTATTCCCCCCTTATTCCCGGCTCAAAGCCCCAAATTCCGGGCCAAAAGCCGCTTTTTTTGCATGCAAAACGCGCAACTTCTGCTGCGCACGCGGCGCAGCAGCGCAGCAGCAGCAGCAGCAGCAGCAGCAGCAGCAGCAGCAGCAGAGCTTCTGGCGGGTCGTTTTTGCTGCTGCTTGGCCTCAGGCGCTGCGGGGCCCCGTGGTTTACTCCTTCTTGGATGCTGACAGTCTTCCAGAACCCGAGGGCCTCGAAATGGCATTAAAAGGAAAAAGATTTGCATGCAATTGGACCCAAATTGCTTTTCCCACGGGGGCCCTGGAGGCCCCCAGGGCCTTCGCAGCAAACCCCGCGGGCTCCTTCCGAGTGCTGCTCTGCAAGCTGGCCACCGGCAGCACTTTGCCGCACCACGAGGCCGAAGGCGAGGGTTTAGGGTTTAGGGTTTAGGGTTTAGGGTTTAGGGTTTGGGGTTTGGGGTTTGCGGTTTGGGGTTTAGGGTTCAGGGTGGGGGGGTTGGGTTTGCGCTTTGGGGTTTGGGGTTTAGGGTTCAGGGTTCAGGGTTTGCGGTTTGGGGTTTGGGGTTGGGGTTTGGGGTTGGGTTTAGGGTTTAGGGTTTAGGGTTTAGGGTTTAGGGTTTAGGTTTTAGGGTTTGTTGAGACGCAGGGGATTTTTTCACGCGGGAGATTCCTGCGGCTTACTCTTCTTTGGCCTTGGTGGAGTCTTCGCCGGCGACGAATGAGTCAAAGCAAGCCAGCTTTATATTTTAAATTAATTAAATTAAATTAATTTATTTAAATTAATTTATTTAAATTAATTTATTTAAATTAATTTATTTAAATTAATTTATTTAAATTATTTAAATTTATTTATTTTAGTTTATTTGCTTTTAATCTAGTTGTGCTTTTTCTTCCGTTTTGGTTGATGGCCCCTGCTGAGGTGTACAGACACCTGCGCCCCACAAACGCATGCATCCTGCTGCAGTGTCTGTACAGCCCGTGCATGCACCCGCCCGCCTCCCACACAAACAACATATATATAAATATATATGTATATATATGTTTATATAAATATATACATATATATACATGTTTATATATATAAAAAATATATATATATATATATATATATGTATATAAACAAATAATATATATATATATATTTAAATATATGTATACTACTACCGCTGCTGCTGCTGCTGCTGCTGCTGCTGCTGCTGCTGCTGCTGCTGCTGCTGCTGCTGCTGCTGCTG
>NW_013652175.1:0-7660 GCF_000499385.1 Eimeria necatrix
TTTCCAAGTCATGCAGTGGATATCGTCACATGCTAGCTAGGAGCAGCGTAAGGCTTGCAAAGGCAAAGCATGAATCAGCCCCTGGATGATAAAAATTGTTAAATCGAAATCTCCCCTTATTACGTACGTCCTGCATAATGCGAAATCGAAATAAACTGCTGCTTTAGGCGAGAGCTTTGGCCGTAAGTCAAAGTCCACAGTGAGCATCTCCCTCGGAGCTGTACAAGAAAACGGGAGCTCCAGTGTTTTGTTCGAGCAAGGCGGCACCTGTGGAGTAACAGCTGTTAAGTGAAATGTTGACGTGGTGCTGCAAACTCAGTGTTAACCGGGTATTTTGTCGAATCGTAGCGCTGTAGCCACTGGCCTGCATCGGCAGGACAGTTACTTCAGAGCTGGACCGGACGGCAATAGTTCGACTGCTTAATCGAAGCGTAACGTAAACTAATGAACCACATTTCTTTGTCCAATATTTCACGTGTCACACACATCCTGGATATCGTGAAATCAATTCACACTGGGACCGCGATGCTAATTTACAAGCAAGCTGAAAGCACTCGAAAGCCGGTGCACGATGGCCTGAATATAGTACAAATGTGCACTGAGCCTCTAGAACGAATTTCTATACATTTTGCAGGTCATCACAAGCCCAACCAAAATAATATGTCAAATCCAAGTACCACAAATTGCCTCTACTCCTCACGGCGCTAACACAAAGGACGTGGAAACAGGAACAACCACGGCAAAGACATTTCTGTCCGCCGCACGCAGCCTGTGTACAGGAAGCAACGCATATTCTAAGACAGCCAGAAAACCTAGAAGGCGAACGCCGATTGTCCTCCAAAGAACAAAGATGCCAAACACGCGTGGGGAGATATTCTGTGCAACTGACAGGCTGCACGATGATTCAAAAAAGATTTCCTAAAGTTCCTGCGTATACCCTGCCGCTGGCAGCGATGCATATTCACAAACGTTCAGAGTCTGTAAACTCTTAATGTTGGACCTCCCAAATAAAAATATAATAGAAAGCACAGCCATGCACATACAGCATAGCTCTCTTGACGCTTTTCAAGGCAACGCCCATTGCCTACAATGAACACTTCAACTTGCAGGCGGACAGTCGTCGACAGCTCTGCATTTCATCAGAAAGAACCTCCCTGGACAATGCAACATGGATGCACAGCAAAATCCACTCCCAAGAGAAAGTTCTCCATCGCGGAAAGACACAAAAAAGCATTACGATCAATCCTCAATGCGCATCGCGCCATCACAGCGGATTTCTACTGTTCAACATCCTAGCCAACGAACAAAACAAGTTCACTTCAAGACGCCTTCGCAGCAACTTCCTTATCGTAATGGTCTTCAAAATCCACCGTTTCTACCACTTTACACTGGAGTGCAGCGAGCAAACGTAGCGTTCTCATTTCGAGACCAATTACGTGCTATTTACCTAAATAAGACGACGACCTAGCAATGAACACCGAAGCACCCGAGTGCACAAAAAAAGGAACCCTGGGGTAAACAACACAGCCAGGAAAACAAAGCCAAAAGTGGTGCAGCAAAGATACCCACAGTGTGAATGCCGACCTCCCTCGAATGCCTTCAAAAGCAAAACAGAGCATGAACAATAATCTTGTGCTACTTACACCCTGCATTTCGGCGCGCAGCAAATAACTACCCCTGGCTTGAACTTGCTCGTGAGGAACATCCCCGCAACAAACAAATTTACATTGGCACTATCAAATACACACGTACGCAAGCGCACTTTGCGTGTGAATATTATCGCGACGAACGAAACAACAGACGCCGCCCGAGATCTCACTCGGCCAACGTCAAACACTCATGCGCCACGCTTGGGTCCCTGCTCTAACGCCCTCGCACAGCACGCTGTGCATACGTCCTGCAACGTAAAAGCAACGACCTTCCAAGCGCCAGCATAGCGGATATGCAGCCGTGCTGTATTGTCTCGATCACGAACTCAAACCACTACACGGACGAGCTGCCATCCATCGTGGGAGCGTCTGCCCAAGCACCACAAAGGCGCCACAGACCAAAAAGATTAACCACTCTGCCCACGACAAACTGAAGTAACAACATGCACGTCACGCGCTCAAACCTGCCCGCCTCTCAAACGCATCGACCACTTAACCCTCATGACTGAAGTAACAACATGCACGTCACGCGCTCAAACCTGCCCGCCTCTCAAACGCATCGACCACTTAACCCTCATGGCTCACCACAGCTCACACAACCTCGTACTCCATCACTTCATACCTAGACCATCGATAAAACACTCACGCAAAGTCTCCACAACACTCCTGCAGAAACATCACTGTTGTTAAGACCTCACATAAGCACATCGCCAAAAACGATCACCACAACGCCCTACTCATCTTCACGTTCTCCTTACCCAAGCGTTAGACAGACCAAACTGCGAGCTACCGTGGTTTGCATGTGCTCCCGGAAAATATCCCCGCAACAAACAAACGTGCATTAGCGCTAGTAAATACACACATACACAAACACACACTAAGTGACTAAGGAAACATTTTCGCGACGAACAAAACAACAAACGCCGGCCCCGCTCTCGTTCGCGCAACGTCAAACACTCATGCACTACACATGCGTCGCCGCTCTAACGCTCTCGCATAGTACGCTATGCATACGTCCTGCAACGTAAAAGCAACGACTATCCAAGCGCTAGCATAGCGGATATGTAGCCGTGCTGTATTGTCACGATCACGAACTAAAAGCACTACACGGACGAGCTGCGATCCATCATGGGCGCGTCTGCCTAAGCACGGCAAAGGCGCCACAGACTAAAAAGACTAACCACTCTGCCCAGGCTAAAAGTTAGAATATGCACGCCTCGTTCTGCAACCTGCCCGCCTCTCAAACGCATTTCCTTCGAGACCTGTACTCTAATCGCAGCTCACTAAAACTCAATACATCGCTACATGGCCAAAAAGGCGTCAGCGCATGCCCCTCTTAGCAAGGATTTCTGGAGCTGTCAAAGCCCTCACGCAACGTACACAAGACACTGCGCTGCATTGTGTAGCCACAGACTGACGGGCACTCAGCCATGTGTCACTAGCGTGGCAAAGGATTAGAGCCTCAAATAACGACGCGACGCGATTAGTTCTTTGCACATGTAAAATCGGTAGAGCAAAATTAACCAGTCATCTCCACCTGCAGTGTTGTTTACTTGATACGAAATGACCCCGTGCCAGCACGCTCTGCTGTTCCGCGTCTCGTCTGCTGAAAGTATTGTCCAGCTTTTGGAAGGCAGGTGCACGGGCGAATTGACGCAGCTACGCGATGCAATCGAACGAAGGATGACTAAAAGCACACACATCAGGATGCTGCTCTTAGTCATGGTGTACACAGGTTCCGTTGCATCGCGTTAACACAGAAAAAAAGCGACAAAGCATTGTTCGCATTTCGTCTGGTGAGAATTTGCGCACAAAGCACCAAAGCAGTGCTCGACCGTCGCCGCGCTCTCAACCCAGCACTGATGCTCTACTCGCAGCCCACCAAACATCACCCTCCATAGGCGTTCAATAACGCTTGAGCGCAAAATGCCCACAGCGCCAGTGCAAATGCACCAAAGCGACTCTCAGGCAGTCGAAGAGAGCAGCCTATTTGCCCGTGGCGGTACAGACGGTCTCGGCACGACAAACATACGAACGCGCACGCATCGCGCTACCTTCGTGCTGCCAACGCCCACAGCTCTCATCACCCTTACAAGCAAGCGCTAGCACTCAACAAGGCGTTCCTTCATTTGCTCCATCCACGGTAACGCATGAACATGACTGCCATGCAGAAACCCGCCACTCGATCATGCAGAGCTGCTGAAGGAATGCGGCACGCATGTACATCATATTCATTTGCTCCATCAACGGTAGCCCGTGAACATGACTGCTATGCAGAAACCTGCCACCAGAGCATGCAGGGCTGTTGGGGGAATGCGGCGCGTATGTTTACCATGTTCGTGACGGTCGGAAGTACATTTTTGAGCACTACATAAAGCTGAAGCTTGCACATCCACTCTTGAACAACAGCCGCACGCCTAGGGTACGGCCGTGCTGAGCAGTACATTTTCATAGACCGCACATCTTTTGCTGCGACGCTGACGCTCTGTATAGCCTGGCCGTTGTACACGCCAATAAAGTTCGGGCTTTACTTAAGCTTTTCCGCGATCTCCACTGGCGAACTCGAGCTCCCCAATGCACGCAACAGAATGCCAGATACATTCGAAGGGACAGAAGCCCGCCAACACACGAACCTCGGTGAAATCTTTAGGGCTCGAAGCCTGGCATATATGTGCATAGCAAAGGCGCAAGCCCATGAGGAGCGCTCACTTATGAGCGCAAGTTGTACCTATCCACAGCACGACAAGCATCCTTCGTCCCAGCAGCTGCACGAACGTCACCGTCACGCCACACTATGACCACAACCCCCCTGAGTCATTGACGCCCGCTCTCACCTCAAACGCAGGCAAAAAGCCCTCCAACAAGGGGACTAGCATTTGCTCACTCTTCCGCACTTCTGTTTATGCTGTATATTGTATGTGGGTGCAACACGCCCCCAAGCGAGCTAATCATTTGGCAGAGCATGTGCACGAGACACATATGCAAGCAAAAGCTCTCATCGAACCCATCAGCGCAGCGTGCGAAGCGGCTTTGCGCTTCGAAGGGAGATGCTGTGCACCGTCAGCACCATGCATGCCTGTACATGGTCACCGGTACACAAATCTCACCAGCACTGCGGGCGCATTGCGACTGCAAGCAAGATTGTCCACAAAGAGGATACACGAAAGACACTGGCGCGATTCCATGTGTCACACGCAAAGCGGTCGAAGCGCACGATAAGGCAACGAGTGTCAGTCTTGGGCGGAATCCTCGCTTAATAGAAAAGCTGATCGGCCAAGAGCTCCATCCAAAAAGGAGACGCAAAACGCACTGGCGCGATTCCATTTGCTACACGCGCAGCTCTTAACGCACGGCATGAGGTCACAAACCTCAGTCTCCTATGATACCTTTTACAAAAAAAATTGATACAATAATCACAGCCTCCACTAACCGCATGTCGCCGTAGCACGAATCCACGGGATCCGACAGGATACGTCCGAGCCTAGGGAAGCATTCCGAGTGCAGCTAATCAACTTCCCGCTTAGGTCACACTAAAAATCAGCGGCCATCTGATACTAGTAACTATTGATGACCTAGCGCGTCGCGCCAGCGCGTCGTGCCAAAACGCCCTCACGTCACTTAGAAGACTGAAGCTTACGAGGCGAAGACTTTGCTCGCCTTCTGCCATATTGCGTTTGTGTTGTCGGGGCGGTCCGTTACGCTTGCGGCCCTTGATTGAGGTGTAGCAACGAACGCCAAAAAACCCAACGATCGTCGCGATCAGTAGGGCGGGGCTTGAGACTGCAAGCAGCATTCCAGGCCAGCGTCTCGATATGGCCGAAACATCTTGGTGATCAGCACGAGATGTTCCTCCTAAAGGGGTTGCGGTGTCTGCTCCAAGGAGGATGTGGGCCGTGAAGACAATTAAGATTAGGGAGTGTAGAGTGTGCATTTTTGACGCAATAATTATGGGGTTGAGACGATTTTGTGTTATCCTTGAGTTTTTTAATGCTGTCAGAGCATAACAATTGCTTGCGTCCGCCCTGTTTGCTTTCTGTGGCGAGCAACGGGCCGCCAGCACACACCGGTTGGAAACTGTTTGGAAAGGTCTATTAGAGCCAATGTCAAGCTCTCAAAGTACATACACACCAGCTAAAAAAATTTGCGGAACGTTTCAGCTGTAACGTGAACAGTCTGGAGTTGTTTACAGCAGTCACACACATGCACTACCCTGGAGTGCTCTGCCCTATGCTCCAGGACTGCTGATGGTAGTGCGCACAGGACCACACAGGAACTAGAGCAACTGGAAGATATCTTTGTTAAAAGAACAGTGAATATTTTGGTGTTCATTTTGGTATTCATTTACATGGACGTGAGACGGGCACAACACAATGTGGCAGCAGTTTAGGAGGCGCGCCCCTGGAACAGTAGCCCTGTAGCGAGCGGAGGAAAAGCTTCACCAAGTCACAACTGATTTGGACGGAAATTTTTTTTCTGTCAGGCAGAGGTACATACCTGGTTGTTCGTGTGTTGTTTCAATGGAAACAGATCTGCAGCACGCGAAGGCACCTGGCAATGGCTCGTAATTTTTGAAACATTACCAAAGAATGAGCTAGCCGCTGCCAGGGTGGCAGGCGTTTCTTTTTCAAGGCGCTGCACGCGAGTAGATATTCTCCGACAAACATAGGAGAACATGGAATTTCAACACTGGGTCAATGCTGATTTGAAAATAGTTTTAGTTATTGCTTACACGTTCGGGCTTTTGCGGCGGCCGAGCCAAACACATCCCCCTGAAGTAGGGTTGATGTTTCCCTGATATGCCAGAATTAGTTCAGCAGCAAGCAGATGGCTGAGACTCACGAAAGCCGCAGTTGGAATCTTGAGGTGCAGCGGTAGCCCAGCGCGATGGATTTGGTAGACAAAGTGTGACAAGAGCTGAAGGAGTCAGGCGCCAGCTGGAGTACAGCACCGCCAGACTGCAGACTGCAGCCGTTCTCTGTCTCATTCCTCCCAAAAACCTGCAGATGAGCTTATTTCACACAGAGAAAGTGCTGGAGCCACAGAGGAGGGCTTGGCTGCACAGCTGCCATGGGGAAAACAGCCAACAGTCTTGAGAGCTGAAAGTCTGCGTCCTGCACAGTGAAGCGGCAGGCAAATGTGCAGAAGGGACGGTGCAGCACCAGCCGCAGGTACAGCGCTCTTGAGGCGCTGAAGGGGGTCTTTATGGACGCCTGAGAGCTCAGCCCTTGTTACAAAAGAGCCTTTGCTTTGCTGCTGGATCCGATGCTGCTGTGTCTTTCGGAGCCCGTTGAAAAGGCACGGCTCCTCTCAGCCAGTATTCTCTTTAAGTTTTTCTGCGAAGCACCAGCAGTGGACGAAGCCCTGGGAGAAGTGCTGCGGGCGCTGACTGCCCGCTTTGGCTCCGAAGACATTGAAAGAGTGGCTCACCTGCCCCCAGTGATGCGCCCAGACCCTGAGTACAAGCCCCTGCAGCTGACGCCCATAGAACAGAGCGACGAAATGCGGCAGAGTCTGTTCAAGTTGCTTCAGCTGGTGCTGCACAGAAGTTCAGATGAAGCCGTTTTGAGCCACCTAGACTTGGCCGTAGGCCTGCTGCGGGCCGGCGCAATGGATGTGTGCCCTGAGGTGAAGTGTTTGGCACTGGAAGCCGTCGTTGAGTTCTGCAGTCGGCACCAAAACATGCTGCTGCACTTCACTGAGCCGCTGGCGAGGTCACTTCTTTCGTGTCTTGTGCACCAGCACTCGCGAATCCGAATGAGAGCTCTTCGCGCACTCACACTGGTGATTTCTTGTGGCTTGTACAAGTACAACGGCGAAATCATTAATATGTTGGCTGGCTAGCGGGACTCCAACAGCGCTCCGTCCCAGAGTTCGTACGAATTCACAGGGCCCCCAGAATTTTGAATGAAGCGGCTGCGGCAGCCAAAAAACAGGCCGCTGTTGTCTTTCTAGAAACCCAAAGAGAACGGGCAATCGCTGCACTCACACAGCCTCTGAAGCTCTTTGAAATT
>NW_013652176.1:0-7873 GCF_000499385.1 Eimeria necatrix
CGATGTTCAAACGCCTACAACGTTTTGATGGCCAGATATTATACGAACCGCAGCCGCAAAGTTTCCATGCACCAGCACCTACTCCCTGCAAAGCAAGTGCTTTCTGAGTCGGCCGCTGCGCTGCGCACGCGTTGCACACCCAACCATGTCACAGTCATACCAAGAGACTATTGCCTTTCCGCATCACGTGCAAACAAAACCATGCTGCAGTCATGCCAAGCCGCCAAATATCACAAATCCTGTAACACGCGGCACGGCGTCCCCAACAGACGGACTAGAGATTTCATCCCAAAAGAGTGAGCTGCCCGCAGATTATGCGCATCATCACGATATGTGTGTCATACTGGCTGGGCTCCATCAGACGCTCGACAAGATCCAGAGCGACTCTCGTGAGCGCACTGTGCAATTTAGGCAACTGTGTGCACATCCAACAAGGCGAGTGGCAGAGCTATCCGATCCTAGCTGCCCATCCAAGAGAGCTTTTGGCATGTCAGTACGATGCCTGTAAGACGAAGTCGAAGCCGCACAAACCTCTCAATATAAGCGCCTTTTGTGTCCACTAAGCTCAAAAAGGCATCGCCAACAAACGCCAAGCAGCGATATCTCCAACAAGCATTTGGCCCACTGAATCGTCAGCAGCGTGCCTTCGGATCTTGAGCTTTGGCATCACAGCGGGAATGGCAAAAGCCATGGACTGAAACGCGCAGAGGCGCGTCGGGCTCTACAGGTCTACTTTACTGTGAACAGGGAGACTGCGCATTGCGTCTACATACAGGCTGTAGCGCGACGATGCAGCATGCTCGAGTCGCTGGCCTTCTATTCTCTTATATTCCGCAGTTAGCTGAAGACGCCCTAAGCGTGAATGTGCTGCGTCGTCATTCGACCACTTCTATAGCATAGCGTGCCAAGTCGCGGTCAAATAAATGCCAACGGATAATTGCTTTGCCAAGCGTACAGCGTTAGAAACATGGGCGAATAGTTTTTCTGCTTGCGTGCATGGAGAAAGCAGTTTGTAGGACCGTTTGATGGTGTCCAAAGCAGCAGGAGGCAACCGAAGTCGAAATCCACTAGAATAGGCAGCATCACATCCTACAGAAGTTAAATGAAAAGCGAAATGCTAAGAGCCGAATAGTGCGGCATATATATCTTATAGATGGTATTCGTAGAGCGCCCAAGAACCGTCGCCTACTCCCTGCAGAATCGATAGCATTGCAGTCATGGTTTACTTCGAGTCTTCATAGAATAGCAGATGCCGTCGCAAATAAGTTGAATTTCTCCACAGCCTAGCTGAATATTTCCTCCACGTGGGAGAAAATGTTTAACCACGAAAATTCTTGTAAGCTACAAAGCACTCCTGCCTATATAGTTAGGCTCGTAGCCAACATTGTTTTGCTTACTGGCTGGATTGAGCGCGACGTTCAGAAAATGTATGAACGCGTCCGACAAACGCGCTTTGCACATCTCACAAGCATAAACACATAGACTAATCTTGTCCGAAGCGTGATGCGGCCCGCAGTGTACAACAAGAACAGTGAACGCCATCGAACTACAACAGCTGCAAATGCTGCAATGAGAAGCCACCACAGCTGCGGAAATCTTTCAAGGTAGACTCCATTTACGTCGAATGGGCCCAACGAAACGGCGCTAGCAAACTGCGAACAGTAACAGTGTTTTCTCTGGACACTATCGTGGGCCGCTTAATCGACGGGAGCGTTCCTTCAAGTCTGCCTCTCCAACTTCACAGCAGGCATGACACAGATGCTGGCTCGAAGAAAACAGATCTTTGTGCATATGTATGGTCTTGGTTTGCCTTGTAATCATGAAGGCGGCACCTATACATACAGCCTGAACACCCACAATGCAACATATTTGAATTGCCTGTGTTCTGTCAACTTTTGCGCTGTCCGAGGAGAAGTGAAGTGACATACGCCCAAGCTCGAAGCACTGGAAACTTGCACTGTAACGCCCTGCAACAGGATATCAAATATCAGGGAAGGATAGCAGTTACACGGCAGCTTGGCCGCGCGTAAAGTTCGAGAAAAAGAAGCGTCGCGCGAGGAATGCGGCTCTCAAACAAATATATCGTGGAAAACCGCTATATTCAAAGACGCCGGGTCAGGTCAACGCAAGCGGTAAGCAGCAGAGAGGCATGCTTGTAGAAGCAGAGCATCTCTTAAATGCTCATGCTCAGCATAAGCTAATGTTTATGCAGGTATCGTGGTTGCAAACAACGCCCTCCGCACAAAAATTGCAAGTCGCCATATTGATGGTTAGGTATTATATTTTCCAAATTCGCAAGAGGATTAGAAGTAGTAACCTACTCCCTGCAGAGCCAATAAGGCTTTAGTGGGCAAATGGGCTTTTCACGGATGGAGGAACCATGCCACAGCGCGAACAAAGACAAAGACTACGACGCATTATCTTCTACAGGCTGGATAGGGAATTCTCGCACAATGAGACAATGGTCGATTCGCAACCAAGCCCTGCAGGTCCCACAATGCAGATTTGTCAACGCGTACTTTCATGCCTAACACTGTATTCCTTACTCGCTGCATTCCACGTTTCTATATTTTTGTCTTGAAATACATTCAACAAGCCTGCGAAACACATTTTGTGTCTCGAATGAATGTCCCCGCATTCAGCAACATTGGGCTGAGAGCTATTCCGCTGAAGCTGCAGACCAAGTAGAATGTTCAGCGTTTCACTACAGTTGCTGCAGGGAAAAGCCGAAATTACAGCATCATGCACTGAAGGCCCCACAAATGTCAAACAATTTTATATAGGGGGCCAAAGCCAACTTCGAAAAGCGATATCTCCAAACATTCATTTGACGTATGGAGTTGCCGACAGCATGCATTGGAAGCCTAGCGTTTAACGTTCACAACAGGCACTACACAAACGCTGAGTTTAGGAATATCGGCCTGTGTCTACTTGCATAGTAGTGTTTTACCTTGTGAGGAAGATGCCAGCGTCTGTTATCTTGCTGCCCAGTGGCTTCAGTGTTTAACCTGTTCAATAGTCCGCCACGCAGTAACCCACTGCCCCTTTTGGTGCTTTGCGCAGCCCAGCATCAGGCGCCGGGCACGCATTCGCGCAGTTCTTGAGTGCTTTAAACTTGATGAGGCAAAAGCAGCTTGTTTGTTTTATTTAACGGGCAGTACCCAAACAGTGTGAATGCACCAGGAGTGAGGGTGCTGTTCTTTTTAGTGGAGGTGCTGAGGCTGTAATGCTTCATGGCGGCAGGCTCGGAATCTTCAAGAAGTTGAGAGTAGCATATACTTTCTTTCCCTTGTTGATAGCGGTAGGCGAGCAGAGACCGGCTGGGTGATCGCTGGCACTTTGCTACTGAATGTGCATCTTGAAGGCTTGGCAGCTGTGTGCTCGTTTCGTAGGGTAGCCCAGAAAACGGGGTTGGTCAATCAGACCTTCTTGCCTCCTTGCAACTCAAAAGCTGTTGTGTGTGGCTGAATTGGGCAAGTGTGATTGAACTTCGTTGTTGCTACTCTCACAGGCTGCATTTGAGCAATGTAGCATGCTTTGCATGCACGCACTCCGCTTGCGTGTCATTTGCAGTATGCTTAGAAGTGAGATAATAGGCCTTAAAGCCCGACAGAGTGTGACGTGGCACTGGTGATGATTAGCTTCTTGACAAACAGTGCATCTTTCCCACCACCGGTAGCAAGCGAGCGCCACCTGTCTGCCTGTTGACGCTTTAGACCACGAAAGCAACACCTCATTCTTCAACTGATTATATCCCAGCATGCTACTGTTTTCAGGCCACTCCAACGACACCTGAAGCAGCGGAAAATGGCGGAAATGCCCGTGCGTTCAAGCACAACATTGGGACGGAGCATGAATCTCCGTCGTATATTACACTTCCATGTTGCACCTGTATAGCTAACGACATCCCATGTTAAAATTTCAGACTGCTGCAGCTTGTTTACTGCAAGAGATTACATGGACCACGTTTGAAACGCCTGGATACTTCGTTTCCTACTCCCTGGAGAGTCAACCACTTCAGCTGATCGCACAAGTGTGCTTTGCATGGATAACAGAACCATATTACAGCTACTCCAGGAGGTCAATTTCGTGACATATGAGATGTTGTAATCAAGCAGACGCAAAGAATGCATTCAGCTTGCTTCTGCTGCTGACGGCACAAACCTACCCCAGTAGAACAGGCTCAAAAAGAATAGTCCGTGAGACGCAAGCCAGGAATCATCTCAGAATGGTTAAGGCGGTGAAGGCGTGAGACGCAGACAAAAACTCCTTTGAGCAGAATCGCTAGCGGGCAGCATCTAGTTTCTCAGAAAAATTGATGTAGGTTTCAAAAGAAAAATTGTTTTTCTGTGCAAAACACTAGGATTCACGATCGCGTCTTTATGTATGTAGCCTCGCATCTTTGATGGTGCATCACTTCGCCACAAGTGCAGAGCAAGTTGGAAATTTGTAGGTATGTCCAAAGCCTGAACGTTGAGCGTCTATACTATGCATGTGGCACTTTTGGCATTTGCGCACATACTGAGATACAATGTAGGGTAATCAAAAGTCCTGATTGCAAAGCATGACACAACCATTTAGCGCTACCAGCCAGCCACACACTGGGTATAAAGCCAACAAGCAAGAACACAACGCGCCTTTTTTTCGGAATTGAGCATTGGGCTTCAAGATTACCTACAAGCCGCGCTGGATTTAAAGGCTAAAGCACCTCACACGCAGCATCTTGCACACACGCACACACAATGGTAATGCACAATGCCAACAAACACTCCACGCCTCGCACCAATGCTGAAAAATTCCCGGAACCTAGCATTCACCGTTGCAAAGTCTTTGTAGAAGCGGTGATCGTCAATAGAACAACCCACGAACCTAAATAGGCGGAGTAGCTTAAAAAGCATCTACAAATAAGAGTTATGACTCTGAGCAGCTCGTGGCAACTCGCTGCTGGATTAGCGCGACGCACAACGTTGTTTGTGTTCCAATATCACTGAAGATTCATTAGGCGATAAGTAACCGAGCAGCGAATATGCGACTTGGAAAAGTGCAAGACTGCTCTCATAAGGCGAATATGCTCTTTTATTCCTGACTCCACGCAGAATCAGCCTGCCCAGCAACGCATGGCCTAAAACGCTGGAGGTGGCCATGATGCTGTCGCACATTCGTGTGCCATGCGTATTTGCGTAAAATACTCTGAGCGTGGCCGAAAAGTAAGCCTCTCAGTACACATGACGTGAATGCCCTATGATATCATATCGCAGCACATTAATAATGAGCTCTAAGGGAAACCGTTCACAAACATATGATGCCATAAAAGTTCCTAACCTGAGGCACTTAGAACTAGCATCTGGCAACACACTCCCTGAACGACACTGCAAGCTCTCAAAACAGCGAAAATATATTCCCTGTGTCTGTTGTCCACTTGTGCGTAAAATGCATGTATCTAGCGAAACTATATATGAACCAAGTCAACGAGTAGTTTGTTCCTGAGAGTTTATTCTAATCTCAGTCACATTTTCATAAATTCTGTGCATCTTGAATTAAGTTCGTGTGCAGTTAGTTTTCCCTCTGCAAGTTGATTTGGATCTATGTTCCAGTGCGCAAAAGTAATCAAGCTACGCAGAACGAAATATTGGTGAGTACTAAAATTTGACGCACACTGTGAGTTCAGGTCGCCTATGCTAGAATCACGCATTATTTACCAACCTAAAAATATTTTCCAAGTTGTGCTTGATCGGCACTCTTGCTAAACATAGAACTCAGTTCACGCCCCAGATGCAGGTGCATACACATTTCGCCACACAACGGTGAGTTGAGAATGAATGGGACTGTGAAAAGCTTTCTGGCATTTGCTTTTCTGTGGGGAATCAGAACAACGGCCAGTGACCCTACAATCTGGTCAAAGAAAATGCGAAGCGCGTTGCAAGTCGTCGATTTTATGGACGTAACAATAGCAGAAGAGTGACTGAAAATCAACCGTTTGCTCCGAATACCCCTCAGGTGGCGCACACCGTTAGATTACGACGAACAGGCATTTTGCAGCTTACTAGAGTGCTGAGGCCGGAACGTGAATTGCATAAACGCTGTTTTGTTTCCCTTGTGTTGCCATTCAACTAGGTGTAAGCAAGGACTGAAGCGGCGCCGCCCACAAACGTTTATGTAACTATTGGCGTAACCCCACCAAAATCTGCGACATACCTTGCAAGCAGGCACGGGTGTTTTAGATCTGGCATTAATACCTCAGTAATGTCTCAGACGCCAGTACACCGAACTCAGGCCTAACCGCTACGCTAGCGTGGGCATATAAATATGCTGGAAGGAAAAGCCTTCAACTGTCTCACAAACCTGACAATACAGGAAATACCGATGCCTCTCTGCTGTCTGGTTGGCCATCGCAGCGCATGTAACAATCAAGCACCTCCTTCGTTCAGAAAGCTAACATGGCTGCACAACAGGGAACAAAAGGACTTACGTCTTCAAATTACTTGTTCACCACAGCATCCCAATTTACAGCAGACGCTGACGTGAATATGTGACAGTGTGAATGCTAAGCAAATGCAGTATGAAATGTTCCGTTGGGTACCCAGAAAAACGAATGCATCGCCTCTACCTCCACGACTTCCCGATATTTCCTTTTTAGCAAAACATACTAATTGCAATGACAGTTTCTATCACAGACATATTAGGGTGACAGGCTTCTCTTCAGCTCCCTATTGATACTGGGGAAAAGGGATGATGCCGCACATCACGTACCATGCTCAGTGGGACTCCTCATCGGATTTTGATGTCCGTGTTTAAGAAGCTAAACAGAATTCATGCAGAAGAAAGCTTTGGTCAACATGAGACTGCATACCCGCTATCTCCACGACTTCCCGATACTCCATTAACAAAACGTACTTTCTAGAAAGAAAGTACTCTGTACACACCTATTCACGTGACATACGTCTTTTCGGCGCCATAGAGATACCGCCGTGCAGCAACTGTGCGGCACACCACGCATGGTGCTCAGTAGGTCTCCCCGTCGGATCCTGACAGGCAACCGCAAATGCCAACAAGCAGGCATTCAAACAGTTCATATGCACACACGCTAACAGTCTGACGCATACACTGTATCCAATTGCACCTGCATACGGCGGGGTTCCCTAATCTCCGGTTGGGTGGGACAGTGATACCTTTACAGGCTCGGAAACAGTCTGGGCCAGTTGTGGGGAAACCAGAACAGGCGACAACTGCAGTCTAGCTGGGGAAGTGCTCTTTCTATCGCGCGCTGCATGCATGTGTAAGGGGCTATACGAGATCCATGAGAGAAATAATTTTGGAAAGCCTGACTGAGTCACACCGTTGTGCGACGACTTTGGCCCTGCAAACCACAATACAAAGAGCTTTGCCACAACGCCTGAGTCGTTTCTGCCTCAAACGTGATTCCAATAAATGCCTCCCAGTTCTTTTCATCACGTCGCAACAACCGCTCCATGAATGTAACTGCAAAACCATGTGGCCTTTACATGCCAAACCGCCACATTCATCGTCAGCTGCTACAACAAGCTTGAAGCGCGGCACAGAAGAGCAAATATTCTTCTGAAACTAGCACATTTCTTTCATCACAACGTGCGCCAGAACAGAACTGCAACATGTTCCCAGATGGCACGAAGTGCGCCTTGTTTAGACAACTAGTGCTTATCCTGTATTCGTTCGTCTCCCTTTGTGCTGCTGGCGCAACGTCGAAGCATCCTACTTCATGTACTCAGAAACTCCGCCCGAAATATGCAACATCCTCGAAACACGCAGCCTGTCGCAAGCGCTCACAGCTCCACTGCAAGGAACACAGCCGACCTGAAGATGATGAGCAAGCGAATGCTGCTGTTTCACTCCTCAG